>NC_083658.1:880179-882679 GCF_963576545.1 Limanda limanda | reverse complement strand
TTGAGTTTAGGTCAATTTGATCAGTGGTCACTTTAAATATAAACTGATGAGAGTTCAGAGATCAATGGTCACTGTGACATCATTGTTAGGAACTAAAGCTGCTGGTTGAGGAACATGATTGGTTCCTAAATCCGTGTCTCTGATCTAATTGGTTGTGAAAGTTAATGCAATAGTTTAAGATATGATTCTGACTTCCTGATGACCTCACGCAGCCGGAGCAGCAGGCGTCTGTCGAGCAGAGCGCTGATGATGGGAGATGCCCTCAGGCCTGGTTATAATTCAAGGACTCCACATTACAGCTGGATGACGACACTTTAAACACACACACACACACACACACACACCTCTGTAATTACACACATTTAAATCATTTAGTGTGAAATCTGTTCACCTAGTTTCTTTACACGACTGAATTCTAGAGACGTTTCTATTAGCAGGACGCCGCTGAGGCTCGTTAATCAGGTTTTCTGTTGTCATCCAGACGCCGGCGCCCGGCTGTGGGTCGGAGCGGCGTCTCGGTCGAGGTCTAGCGTGCGTCGGCGTCATGTGACCAACACAAGACGTGTGGGCTCCGTCAGAGCTAACACGCGTGTAACCTGCGTGCGGGTCCACATGACGGCGTGGTAATCTTCTGTTGGCCTCCGACATGAGAGAAGGTCAGAGACGTTGCTCTTATCTGGACCCGGCAGGGACTGCAGCCCCCCCCATCCCCCCCCGCGGGCTCCATCAACCAGAGCAACCGAAAGGTCAACCGAAAGGTCACGAGTCGAACGTCTCACACTTTGATCTCATGATGCTGATGTGACGTCCGTGTGCAGGAGAGACTTCAACGTGTTGTTAGAGGGAAACTGACGATGGGATGAGAGCTGCTGCATATTTATTATTATTTTCCCCTCGAGAAACATTCGATATTGTAATATAAATATATTAGAAAATCCACTTTTCACGATAAAACATTCGAATGTGTTTCTCATCCTGGTGCTGTGGTAATTCTCTTTCATAGAAAATGACAATCACAGTATTTAAAACATTTCCAAATGTGTTCTGTCGTCCAATTAAAGAAAGTTTATCAAGGTAATTAATTATGGATGAGATGAAACAACGAGACAAGTGGAAATCAATAAAACCAAATGACAAACATCGGATTGATTCTAACTGAGTCTGTTGCTCAGGATGTAAAATGTGATGAATGTCTCTGACTGCAGCAGAAGAAACTGGAAAATCTGTCAAGCTCAAATCAGGATTTCATCGTTTGTGGTTCTCACTTTCAAGGATAAAGACGGAGTGATGGTGATGTTTTGATATCTTGTGTTTGAAGCAGAAAAGTTCCAGTTTTAAATGTGACGATATTAGACCCAGTGAAACTCTGGAGATTCTGAGTCTGAGGTTTGAGGGACTGCCTGTTGAGTACTCAATGCTTTATGTAGTAATTTCTAGATATTTTTGATAACGTGTTTTCGGATCCTCGTGTTTCCGTGACTCACATTTCCAGTAGGCTTGTTTTTTACCACCTAATTTAGAATAATTCAATAAAATAGATAAAGCATGTTAATATGTGACCTTTAGGGGCCATCAAACAGAAGCTCAAGACCTACATCTCTGAAGGGAATAAAAAAGAACGCTTGCTGACTTCAATGCTGCTTTCCTCTCTAACTTTATAATATTGTATTTAACAATTAAATGTAGATAGCCTGTTATATATTTGAAGACCAATGTCGTCTGTATGAATATGAGAATGAAATGAAAGGAAATGTTTGGACAATCTGAAGTGGTACATAGCTGTTAATATTGAGGTGATATAATATATAGTAATTGTTGATTTTCAATCATGAATACTGACGTCTGTAAATACACACTTAAATATATTTCCCATATTATAACACTCATTCTTGCCTTTTGAGTACTTAATACTTTATGTAGTAATTTCTAGATTAACGAGCCCCAGGAGAGGGAGATGATTAATGCTGAACTTTTAATTGAGAATTGGAACCGAATCCTCAGTGAAGATCTTTGTGTTTGATCGATGACGCAACACGATACCGACGGGAATTCTGGGAAATGTTGAAACGCCGATTAAACCATAGCAACCGTCCCGGCTCTGAAGCTTCTGGTGTGTTTGTGTGGTCCACAGTTCAGACCGAAGCTCCGGTGAACGTGACCTACACGCTGAGCGACCCCGGCGGAGACGAGCTGGGTCACAACGCGCTGCTGACCTGGACGTACCCGGCGCCGGCCCACCTGCAGTTCGGCTGGATCACGCTGATGTACGAGCTCCAGTACCGACGCCTCACCGAGCCCGACAACTGGAAGGTACGGCGTGGAAAGCCACAGACGCTGTACGGCACCAGAGGAGGAGGAGGAGCCAGGCGTTCCTAATAAAGTGCTCGCGGTGTGTTGCAGGTCAAGGCCTCTCTGCGGGAGCCGCACGTGGAGCTGCTCGGCCTCCCCCCCGCCCACTACGTGCTCCGGGTCCGCTGCCGCTCGCAGAACTACGGCCTGT
>NC_083658.1:822500-877479 GCF_963576545.1 Limanda limanda | reverse complement strand
CCCTCTCTCTCTCTCTCCTCCCTCCCTCCCTCTCTCCTCCTCCTCCCTCCCCTCCTCCCTCCCTCCCTCTCCTCTTCTCCTCCTCTCCCCCTCCCTCCCTCCCTCCCTCCCTCCCTCCCTCCCTCCCTCCCTCCCTCTCTCCCTCTCTCTCTCCTCCTCCCTCCCTCAGAAGGGGAACCTGGATGAGATCAACCGTCACCTCAGTAACTTCCATGGTTACCGCCCCCCAGCTACAGGGAGGAGTTGTGGGACCAGGTCAGCGCCGACAGCATCTACGTGACCACGCCCAAGGACTACAGCGTCCAGGCGCACCTGATGGGCGGGGACAAGGAGGCCTTGGTGATCCCAGGTGACCTCGCGCCCTCGGCCGCCCACCTGCAGCTCGCCGCCCGGATCCCGAGTCCCTACCTGCAGAGCCCGGCGCCCTACTGCTCCTCGCCGCTCCAGGCCTTCGCTCCGGCGCTGGCGAGGCCGGAGATCCTGTCTCTGCCGGGGACGGACTACAGCGTGATGGGACAGGGCGACGCCTTCCCCGGCCCGGACGCCACCGCCACCGGCTCGCCTCAGGACTTCTACACCTGCGTCCAGCTCATGAGCGAAAGCGGCGAGGTGCACCTGGTGCCGTGTCTGCCGCCGCCGTACTGCCGGGAGTTCCCGCCTCTGCAGAGCGGAGACGAGGCCGAGAAGCAGGAGAAGAAGAGGAAACTCGCCGAGTACCAAGCCAGGAAGAAGTCGGTGAGCGAGCACAAAGATGGCGGCAAGGCCGAGAGGAGCGAAGCGACCGTGCCTCTGCTGCCCGTCGCCGTGGACAACCGGGGCTGAGCGACAGGAAGCTGGCGAGCGTCCGCAGGAAGTTCAGACCTCAGGAAACAATTCAACAAACTGATGCTGGTTTCACACAGAAAAGCAACGTTTCAAACGCTAAACGCCGTCTCAAGTCGCCTCCTGCAGCTTCAGATACACAACGACCTCTTGACCTTCAGCTTCAGGGTCGTTCTCAGGAAACAGAAACACTGTGACATGTCTGGAGGAGAGAAGGAGCTGCTGTCACATGTTCAATCCATCGCCCGACACGTGTCGCTGGCGTGTTCCAAACTGTAACGTGTTCCATCGCCGTAACGTAAACTGTGAATCTGAAGAAGCAGAACATCAGTTTCTCTCTCTCACACTCGGGAGGTTCCACCAACGTCTCCACGACTTCTGATCCGCTTGTGATCCAAATTCAAACGTGAGAATTAAAAAGTATATTTTCTATCATCCCAAAGATTATGAATTTAACACTATAACAAAAAGCACTTTTGTATATTTTCAACATGCTGAAAGAAAAGGATGATTTAGTTTTATCCAAACAGCAAAGAATGAATCTGAATCATTAAGTAGTAAAGTATTAGCAGCTCTTCCTCCAGAGTTAGTGACCACACCCACTGATCTCTGATTATTTTAACCACTTTAATGTCTCGTAGAAAATTTTATAAAAATCTATATTTGTGCAGTTTATTGCTAAAAGGCAGAAGTGGGAGTTGAGCCTTGTGACCAGAAGTGAACGAGCTGTGAACTTCTGCCTCCTGTTGGTTTCAGGTCATTTTCAACCTCCAGAACATTTTACTGTCCTCGTGGACGAGATCTGAACTTTCTTCTCCTTATTATATTATTATTATATTATTATATTATATTGTAATCATTATTCCCAGTGTCGGACGTCCTGATCCCAGCTACCTCACGTCGGATCACGTCCCTGTTGCCAAAGCTTTGTTCTAACGAGCTTCTTTCTTCTCGTCTCGTGCTGTGACCTCTGGAAGTCGACGCTGTGAAAGTGACACGTCGGCGAATCGTGCCAAACTAAAACCCAAAGTAGAAACCTGAGTTCTGTTTCCAGCTGTTGATTCGTCTCCTCATCGTTCTTCGGGATCTAGAATCCGATCGTTTGTCCTTGTGATGTTTTTACTCTTTAAAAGCTCGTGGGTCTTTGTCTCGTTTCTCTCGCTGCTCGTCAGGATCTCGGTTCTGATCAGGAATCAATCACAGTGACATTGATCCTGATCGACATGAGACCTGGAGCTGGAACTAGAAAACAAGATGTTATTGCTCCTCCTCCTTCCCCCCCGACCCTCGTGACCCTTTGACCTCACTGTGTCGTCTCCTCGTTGCCGCTCGATGTCGTGCTGTATCTATCATTGTGCCTGGATGTGCCTTGTTGTTCACTGAGCAGTGTTTGTGTGTTGTTCACTGAGCAGTGTTTGTGTGTTGTTCCCCCGGTTGTGTTGAAGTGTGGACGGCCCGAGCGGCCAACGTGCCCCCCCGACACAGGAAAGTAAACACCAACAGTACGTGCACCTTGTGTTGGGTTGAAAAACGATATCGCCTTTTATTGTGACACTTTCTTCTTGTTGGACTAAAGCACTTTTGGTTTCTCGTGACTGCAATAAAAAGTGAAAAGGCAGCTGAGCGTGTGAAGGGTTCCTCATTTCTACCATCCAGCAAAGTGTGAACGGATCAAGAGAGACGAGCGAGAACAGAAAACTGATCAGGAATCAGCTCTGAGTTCTGCAGGAAACCACGTTTTAATTTAATCAGCTTTTCTCCTCATAAGCAATTTGGAACCTAAACCATAAACTAACCATACGTTCATCAAACAAGCTCAGAGAGGAATTAATTATGAGTTTGTTCTTGTGGGTTAAAGACTAAAAGTCCTTGTGGCTCATTTACATGAGATATTAAATCTAATCAAGAGTCTGAAATCACTTATTCACACTTATTAAACTCTTAGATCACAACTTTTGTTTTCAAAATGACTCAAGTTAGTGTCATAAGCAGATTAACGATGATTAAGGGTTAATACAGACTCTTTAGAACGTGTGTAAATTAGCATCTTTACATAGCGTTAACAAATGGCCTCTGAAGTTTATAAATACTTTTAGTAGCTAAATATCAAATCTGCGAGTTTGCTCCTGCGCTGAAACAAAAGGTTTAAAGTCTGTAAATCATGTGATCAGTTTATCACACATTGTTTTAACTGCCTCATCCAATCAGGAGATGAATCCAGGTTGAATTGTAAGAACTGAAGTAAATAAAACAGATTCTTCATTTCCTGTTTGTTCACCGAGGAACTTTGAATAAACTCTGTTGTGTAAACGTCTTGTTCAGACCTGGACTGATATTCAGTCTTTGTAGTTTGTTCAATTCAATTAAAAACATTCAAATAAACAGTAAACAGCTTTGAAATCAAATGAGTGACCGGAAAGCGCTTCATGGTCCATTATGTTAATCTTATATTGAACAAGAACAAGTGTGTGTGAGCCTGTGACTCGAATCATCTGCTGATATAAATAGTGGAGTCGAGGGTCAGCTGACGGCTGATAAGAGCTCGGGCTCAGGAGACGATTCTTCTGAGGGAGAAACATCTGCTCTGTGGAGCCAGATGTGGAACCAGAGCTGGAGTCCAGGGGAAGTTTTATAGATATACATAATATATACATATATAATCAAATTAAAAAGATGAGAAAGCAAATTAAATCATCTGATATTTAAATGAAAAATCTAAATCTGTAGCGTGATTAGAGCTGTCACAACCACACACAGTGTAAATACTCTCCACAGCAGCGTTACTCTGGTAAAAGTACTCGATTACTTGCTGGTGTCGGGTGTCAGGGTCTCCACAGGCCTGCTGGGGGAGGGGGGGGTGGGCGGTGGAGAGGAGGGGGAGACTAACTTTAGGAGATTGTGTCAGTGCGGCCGCTGTCAGCTTCAGAGCAGATCACCTCCTCTGGCCCGACCCGTCTGAACAGAGGTAAGAACACACACACACACTCACACACACACACACACAGAGACACACACACACACACAGACACACACTCTGATGAGGAGTTTTACATGAAGCTGAAAACCGGACGTTGTGTTTTTCTGTGAGTTCTCACACGTCTGATGAGCCTGAAGCTGTTCGGCCTCTTGAGTGTGACGCTGCAGCTCGGAGGCAGCTGTCACGTCACCCAAAATAGATCTGCTGGAAGGCCTCATATCACACACTCACACAGACACACACACTCACACACACTCACAAACACACACACAATCACAGACACACACAGATTTAAATCACTGTAATTCTTCTGGTTGTGTGACGGCATCACTCGTGAATTAGGTCCAGCTTCTCCCACCATGACTCACTGAAGTTCTTTGTATATTAATATGACTTTATCTACGACACAGACTTTATTACTGATATCGACTCAGTAAATACGAAGCTGTGAACTTGTTATTGTTTCTATTTGATTAATAAATGAGGCAGAATTTTCTCTGAAAGCTTCTTTTTGCTCATTGTATCATTAAATGAACGGACAAGTGTCACTGAATTACTATAAACTCACAGTTTCAATGAAGCTTTATCATTTTGCTGCTGTAATCTTTCTGTAACCATTCTGGAATTTCATTGCCTCTGTACTTGTACTCTGTGCATATGACAATAAATTGACCTTTTGACCTTTTCTTTTCATGTTGTAAGACAGAATCAGATGAAGAGTTGAGAAAGTTCTTCAAACCAAAGTCAAACTTTAGTTTCTCTGGTTTTCAGCAGCAACACAATGATCAACTTTTAGTTAAGAGATGATTTGTCTTTGAGTTGTGTTGTTGTTGTTGCTCGACAGGTTTGTGTTACCTGAGTTAGAGTTCAGACTTTGAGAAACCAGGATTAATCTGAGGTCAAAGGTCAAATCTGAAGTAATCCAGACACAAACGCAGACCTGCTCTTCATCGTTTTCCATGGTCTTCCTCAGAGATCCGGTCTCACCAGCAGGAAGAGAAGGATCTTCGTTGCCATGGAGTCGACCAATGAGAGCGAGGAGCACGGTGACCAGGCGGTTCCTGATGAAGACGAGGAAGAGGAGGAGCGGAGCGTCAGAGGAGTCCAGTCCCATTACCTCCGCTGCCCCTCCCCCAGGTACCAGACCGACCCCACGTCTCACAGGATTCCACTTTAAAACAAAGTAAAGATTCTCATGATCTCTCTTTCTCCTCCTCTCAGTTTCTCCATGATGTCCGACTCCAGGTTCTCGGCGATCTCCGGCTCGGACGCTGCGAGCATCTTCATGGAGCCGATCCACCTGTCGTCGGCCATCGCTGCCAAGCAGATCATCAACGAGGGTGAGACCAGGAAACTACTCTGATGTAGTTCCTATTCAAACACAGTCAGAGAAACAGAAACAGCTTTTAATTATTCATCGATTATCATCAGTCTTTGAAATGTCAAACATAATGAGAAATGTCCACAAGCTGCAGCAGCAAATTGTTTCCATGAATCATCGTTTAATTAACCAAGCACCAACCTGAGCCTTTCTGTGGAGTGAGTTCTCTGCAGACACATTTCTGATACGACGTTTGATCTGAAGCTGTAACACAACGACACTTATTCTATTCCATGAGTTCTGGTTCAGTTTAAGAAGCAGGGATCAGACCAGGTCAGATTTCTGATTCATCCTCCGCTCATCTCTCTCCTCATTTCAACACACGATTCCCTCGTCCTCGTCCAACGACTCTAATTTGGTCAAATCCTCTTCCAGTGCAGTGAGTCCACGTCTCGTCCCTGCAGCTCGTTACCGGACCGACTCACCGAGACGTTTGTCCTCGAGCGAGCGGAGTCCAGCTGATTGAGGGAATTAGTCTGAACGAGTGGTGGAGCAGCTCCGGCCTCAGATTCCTCCTCAGACATTATGTCGCATTAGCTGCAGCTTAATGGACGACGCATGTTTCATCTGCATGGACATGAATACATCCACCTGCTGCTGGTTCTCCACCAAGTGTGGTTTCATGGTTTCTCACGGGGTCGGACATACACACAGCAGCAGAGTCTCCATTATGTTTTAATGTCAGCGCCACAGAGAGCGAGCTTCATTCTGAGGGTTTAGTCAAACAGCAGGTTCCACTGCAATCACACCGGATGAGGATCAACCTCAACAACACTGACGTTAGATTCCAGCTCAGATCGAGTAAATCGTCTGCGAGCGGAAAAACCAAAAGGTCAGAATTTCAATCTGAATCCGTCACGCACGGAAACTCTGAACAACGGGTTTGATTGTTCTGATCGTCCAGAATGTCAGAAGTCACGATGCAGAACAGATTAAAACACAGGAAATCAAACCTGTTCTGAAAACTGAGCGTGCTGTCGTGATGGGAGGAGGAGGAGGAGGAGGAGGAGGAGGAGGAAAAAGAGGAAGAAGAGGAAGAGGAAGAGGAGGAGGAGGAGGAGGAGGAGGAGGAGGAGGAGGAGGAGGAGGAGGAGGAAGAGGGAGAGGAAGAGGGAGAGGAGGAGGAGGAGGAGGAGGAGGAGGAGGAGGAGGAGGAGGAGGAGGAAGAGGAAGAGGAGGAGGAGGAAGAGAAGGAGAAGGAGGAGGAAGAGGAAGAAGAGGAAGAGGAAGAGGGAGAGGAAGAGGGAGAGGAGGAGGAGGAGGAGGAGGAAGAAGAGGAAGAGGAAGAGGAAGAGGAAGAGGAAGAGGAAGAGGAAGAGGAAGAGGAAGAGGAAGAGGGAGAGGAAGAGGGAGAGGAAGAGGGAGAGGAGGAAGAGGAGGAAATGCATATATTGTCAAATAACTAATTAAAACCAAACCGATCAGAAACACTTGAACAAACATTAGTTTCATAAAATGAAAGAAATCATCTTTTAGAGACTTTAGTTTGGACCATGTCCCGTCTGCTAACCTGGAGGAGGTATGGCTTATGACCTATGCTGCTGCCAACCACCAGGGGGCGATGGAGACACTTTGGCTTCACTTGTATTGTTAATGACCCAGAAGACAGAAACAAGCCTGCTTGTCTCAGAATCCTCCTGTTTCTCTCGCTCTGTCTTTGTTTTTGAATTCTTTGACTTTCCACCATGTTGACAGACTCTGTCTCCTCCCCCTCAGAGCTGCCGCCCCGTGGCGTCCGCAGCGAGTCCGTCCCCGAGTCCATGCTGGAGACGGCCGAGCAGCTGATGGTGGAGGACCTGTACAACCGGGTCAAGGACATGATGGACGACCGCAGCCCCTACAACACGCCCTGCGTGCTGGACATCCAGAGGGCCATGGTCGGGGACCGCCAGGAGGCGCCGCTCAACCAGGTGGACGAGGTGTGGCCCAACGTCTTCATCGCCGAGAAGTGAGTGTCCGCACACAACAGCGCCACTGTGTGGTAGAAGCTGTGCGCTGCACCAGACGTCTCAAACTCACTCGTTATTAGATCACAGCATTAAAACCCTCCTCACTTGTTTCCGTCTCAGATCCGTCGCCGTGAACAAAGCTCGTCTGAAGCGAATGGGCGTCACCCACATCCTGAACTCCGCCCACGGCACCGGCGTCTACACCGGAGACACCTTCTACACCGGCATGAACATCCAGTACCTGGGCATCGAGGTGGACGACTTCCCGGACGCAGACATGTCGGTGCACTTCAGACCGACCGCAGAGTTCCTGGACGAGGCCCTGCTGACGCACAAAGGTGAGGGGGGGGGGGGACTGACCGAACACGCCCTGTCTCCGTCCAGTTTCCATCAGTCAAATTGTAAAGACAAGTTTCTCTTTGCAGGAAAGGTTCTGGTTGTTTCCATGATGGGCGCCAGTCGCCCCGCCGTCCTGGTGGCGTCCTACCTGATGATCTTCCATCACATGACCATCATGGAGGCGCTGACGACCCTGAGGAAGAAACGCCCCATCAACCCCAACGAGGGCTTCCTGAAGCAGCTGCGCGAGCTGAACGAGAACCTGATGGAGGAGCGCGACGACGACGACGACACGCTCAGCCAATGCTCCGTGGTCGACGCTCGCACCCGGAAGTGCCTCTTCGGCGACGGGGGGGGCGACGACGAGGACGACTACGATACGGAGAAGGAAGACGAGCAGAGCATGGTCCAGGTGAAAGCTAACTCCATCACGATGGAGGAGGAGGAGGATGCAGAGAGCGTGATGAGCAGCGTCGCCTCCTCCTCCGCCGCCGCGGCGCTCAGGAGCGGACCGATCGGGAACCAGAGCGGTCCGGACGGCCAGGGATCGACCTCCGAGGGGGGGGTCCTCCCCGAGCAGGACGCCGAGGAAGACGAGGACGAAGACGGCCTGGACAGTATGATCCGCGAGTGGCAGCGGAGGAACGACAAGTATCAAAGTGAGGAGTGGTGGGAGGCGCAGCTGAACAGCGAGGCTGAAGATGGAGAATCTGTCGTAGGAGACGTGAAGAGGACGAAGGACGGAGCCGACGCCGACGTGGACAGCGTCACCAGCGAGGACGTGCGAGCGGTGAAGGAGCGGCTGAAGCGCCGCAGCCGACGCCCGCCTTCTGATGCCATGTCCACCTCCAGCAGCATGAACTACTCTGATCTCTGGAACCAGCGGCTGAGAGAGATCGAGGAACAAGCCGCCACTCGTTACCGCAAGAGAGAGGAGGACGAGAGCAGCGAGAGCACCCCCACAGAGGGAGGAGGAGGAGGAGGAGGAGGAGGAGGAGGAGGAGGAGGAGGAGGAGGAGGAGGAGGAGGAGGAGGAGGAGGAGGAGGGAAGACAAAGATTGACGACGAGGTGCAGAGCATCCTCTCGGACTCCAGCTCCATGTACAACTTCTGCCAGAAGAACAAGGAGAAGCTGACGCCTCTGGAGCGTTGGCGCGTCAAGAGGATCCAGTTCGGCTGGAACAAGAAAGATCACGAGGATGGAGAGAAGAGTTCGGTCGGAGACGGAGAAAACGGCGAGGGAGAGGTGAAGACCCCGGCTTTCCAAGACGTCAACCTGACGGCGTATCAGGCGTGGAAGCTGAGGCAGCAGAAGCGACTTGGCGAGGAGAACACGGATGAGATCCTGGAGATGAGTCGAGGTGAAGACTCTGCCACCATCAAACGGAGGCAGAGACGGGAGGAGATCCTGGAGCGTTCGAAGAAGACGTTGGAGGAGAGTCAGTCCATGTGCGGCTGGGAGGCGGAGAGCTGCGTGAGCGGAGGCACCATCCCTCTCTCCGCCTTCTGGGCCGGAGCCGGCGTCACCGGCTCGCCCAGCGTCGCCAACGACGACAACGTGTCCATGCTCAGCGGGAGGTCGTCAGTCATATCCTCAGTTTCACAACCTCGCAGCTCGAGGTCGGCCCAGTCCTCAGGTTCTCCTCATCCGCCTGTTCCCCCCATCCTGCCGGTGCCCACCATGCTGGGGCCGGGAGGGGAACCCATGGTCAACCTGGCGAGCATCCAGAACTGGATCGCCAACGTCGTGTCTGAAACCATCCAACAGAAGCAGAATGAGATGAGCCTGCCGCCTCCGTCCCGGGCAGGATCGGAGTTCGGCTTCGGACGAGGTTCGGCGAGTGTGATCTCCAGCCGGGGACGAGACGATGACAAGGCGTCCTTGTTGAGCGGCGCGCCCTACTCCAGCGCTCTGTACCAGGGGCGTGGCAAGGCTGCGGCGTCGGTGCTCTCAGGAGGCGGGTCGAGCAGCGTCTCAGGTCTCAGCGGTAGAGGGTCGGCGTTCAGCTCCACCCTCGGCTCCACCCTGGGCTCCAAGAAAAACAAGATCACCACCACCAGCGTGCCGCTCTTCAGCCTCTTCCAGGACCAGGTGGACCTGGGGAAGCTGGACGCCATGGACAAGGAGATCAAGTCTGAGATGAGGGGCAAGATGGCGACCTACGAGAAGAAGAAGATCCTGGAGGACAACAGGCGCAGCACTTTGTACAAGAAGAAGAAACCGAAGGAGGATGAAGAGGAGGAGGAGGAGAGTAAGAGGAGGGAGGAGGAGTTCCTGGAGGAGGCAAAGAAACCAGAGAAACCTACGAGGTCGTACGGTTTGTCCGGATGTCTGAATCTCAAAACGGCTCTGGAGAAAGATAAGAACACCAGCATCGACGATTGGCTGAAGAGCGTCCGACCTCCTCCTGGGAAAATGGCGTCCGTAGCAGAAGCCGGCTCGTCGGAGGATCCCTACGACGATCTGGACGCCTCCGCCTCTGAGTTTGAATTCTCCAGCCGCAGGGCGTCCTACGCTGTTGAGGAGGAAGAGGAAACGTACAGCTCCAGATACAGATCCAGGTTACGAGCCGACGTGGCGAGCGAAGACGCAGAGTTCTCCTGTAACGGCTACAGCCAGCGCCGGGCGGGGGGGTCGTACGGGGACGAGAGCGCCGAGGGGACGGAGAGCTACGCCCACCTCGCCACCAAAAGCAAATCCGTGCACCGCTCTCAATTCGAAAGCAGCGAGACCAAAGCGAGGAGCAGCAGGAGAGTGCAAGCCAAGGACCATGCTGGTGAAGAAGAGGAGGATGACATCGCCACCTTCATCGCACAAACCAGGCAGAGGGTCTGAGCTCGAGCGGCCGCGGAGGCCGAGGACGACGAGGTTCTCGTGGCCTGGCGAGCGCAGCAGGACGCCAAGTCACAGAGCCGGAGGGACTCGTAGAATAAATACAAATGGACGACACGACAGTGAAGCCGAAGCTCGAGGATCTCCGCTGCTCAGACAAGATGGCGCCGCCCGTAACCGGGACACGTCGGCCATCTTGTTTACAGCCGATAGTTAAAAAACATCTTTATTGACTCAAAATGTTTTAAAAGTGTGAAATTATCTAAAAACTAACTTTAGGAAAGAGTTGAAGAACTTTAAATGTTCCAGAATCCTCCGTAGAGCAAAACTAATTCACATCCGTAACAAACATGAGCACCTTGACCTTTTGATCATGAATCAAAATGTTGTTTGAAATACTGTCCAGAGCCTGTTTTACTATTAATAACTGAACATAGAAAATCCTGTTTGTACTCTTACATTATTTTATTATTGCAATAAATATTCAGATAAATGATTTGTGGATTTTTCCTTGAATTGTTGTTTTTCTCATGAACTTTAAAATAAGTAAAAAACCGTTAATAAATTAATAAATAAACAACTAAAAAAATAGAAATAAAGAAATCAGTTATATTTGCAGTTATATAACGTTGGGAATTTCCTTGAGTGTCTGAAACTTATTAATTCCTCACTAGATTCTGTAAACTAGTAAATACTTGTTCCTAGAAAAAGCATAAAGATTGAGTTGTGACTTTCTCTGAATTACATAACTTTATTTTTCAGAGCTCTAAACATCAGCTGAATTCCCGAGGACACAGAGTCTGTTTTGTATTTGAGGAATTTGTGGGATTTTCATAATTTGACGAATCTGATGTTGAGACTCGTGTTTTTCTGTTATTGTTGTGCATGATGATTTCCTGGAATAACCAATAACTGGCTCCTCATTGGCTGTGGTGGGAGGACTCTTTATATTTAGATGGCCTGTTTGTTTATGGAGACAGTTAGTGCATTTCACATGTTGTAGCGCCTCCCAGTGGACGGAGAGAGTATTGCTGTTCATATCTTCTGTCTGAATGAAAGGTCTTCTTCTCTTTAACAATTAAACCTATTATATTACTAAAGTTTAATTTAGATGTCTCATCCCAGGTGTGGGATACAGATGCTTGTGTGAGGAGGCTGAATGCTGACGTGTGAGCGTACAGCAGCTTATTGTGAAGCTGTACATTCCTCAGGGATAAACCACCAAGAATGTTGATCTTCAAACTGTACAGAGAAAAGCCTCGGCCATTAGAAATCTTACTGTGATAACACAGACATGTATTGTTTTTATAATATATATACATGTGTACTTCTAAAATGTTCAACCCCTACGGCTCAAACTACATAAGATATATCAGTTTTGATATTTTTAAGTAATTTTCATTTACTTTTAAAACAGACCAGAGACGTGTGTGATGAAATGCAGTTTTTGTAATTGAGTTACACTGAAAGTGAGTTTCCTCTCAGTGTAAAACAGGATCTCTTTATTAGTGTGTGTGTTGTTTCTTTCCAGTGAAGCGAAGGAGAAAGTGAGATCCCACCCGGGAGATTAAAGTCTTACACAAACATCCATGAGGCTGAAACCTTCCAGGTCACCGGACTGAGAAGTGACGCGTGCTGCTTGTTTCTGCAGATCAGCAAATCCTTCCCTGAGTGAGTGTGAAGGTTTTCACATCACAGACAAGTGGTTTGACATTTTCCACAAAGCGAGAGGTTGAAGCAGAGAAGAAGAAAAGCTCTGGGCTCAGGATGGCGAGCTGGTGGGCGCCTGCTGATGTTCTGGACCTGGAGGAGAACTCCATCGTTTCTCGGGTGATTCAGGCCGTCGGGCTGTTTGGAGACATTCTGTCTTTAGAGGACACGATGGAGCCCATGTTGTCTTCGGTCCAACGAGGGGACAGAGTCACGGAGAGGCCTGATGAAGATGAGGACGAAGGGGCTGCAGCATCAGGCGAGGAGGAGGTGATAGAAAGTGTCCAAGGAGATGAAGAGGATGATGAAGATGAGAGCAAGGAAGCAAAGAAGGATGAGGATTTACAAAGAGGAGGAAAAGTGGAGGAACGAGAAAGAGACGAAGGACAAACACATGAGGAGGAGGAAACACAAGAAGAGGTGAAGACAAAAGAGGAAGAGGAGCTGGGGGACGACGAGGAAAAGGATGAGGGATGTGAAGAAGAAGAAAGAGAGGATGAAAAAGACCGTAAATATGAGGTAGAGAAAGGACTGAAGGAGAAAGAAAAGGAAGAAGAGGCTGAAGAAGTTGATGAAACTGTGGAGAAGCAAGAAGAGGAGAAAGAAGGAATAGGTGAGGTGGACGAAGAGGAAGAAGAGGCAGAAGTGGAAGAAGAAAGAAATGAAGAGAAGCTTGAAAAAGAAAAAGAACGAATGGAGGACATCGAGACTGAAGAAGAGGACAGGAGGATAGAGAGTGGGGATGAAGGGATGGTAGATGGAGAGGAAGAAATAGAAAGACAGGATGAAGAAGAAGAGCTGGAGAAAAATGAAGAACAGGGGCAGACAGAGGAGAAAGAGGAGGATGAGGTGATGAAGGAAGAAAGTTGGGATGATGGAGAAGAGAAAGAGATGGATAGACAAGAGGAGGATGAAGTAAGAGAAGAACAGATGGAGGGAGAGGAAACAGAAGAAAAAGAGGTGATGATGGAAGAAGGTACGGACGACAGAGTGGAGGAAGAAAAGGAGGAAGAAGAGGAGGAGGATGGAAGAAAAGAAGAAAACAATAAAACAGTGGATGAAGATGTTGAAGATTCAGAGAAAGAAAGAACAAGAGAGATACATCACACTGAAGAAGAAGAAGAGATGGAGGGAGAAGATGAAGAGGAAGCAGAGAAAGTAAATAAAGAACCAGATGGTGGAGGAGAAGAAAATGATGTTGAGAAACAAGAGGAAGAGGAAGAGGAGGGAAAACAAGACAATGATACTGAAGAAGAGGAGGAAGAAGAAGAGGTGAAGACTGCATCAGACCAAGAGGAAAATACAGAAGAAGAAAATCAGCTGAACAAGGAAACAATTGATCAAAAAATAAAACACGTTGAAGAGTCGGATTCATCCTCGTCTTCATCACTCGGCTCCACTAAAAAAACGCTGAGTCATGATGGAGTGAGACCAGAGAACGAAAGGAAAGAGCGAGAGACAGACTCTGGCAGACAGAACACTGAGGACGTTTGTCTCACATCACCGGACATGGACAAAGACTCTGAGGAGGTTTCATTGAGCAGCTCCGACGCTGGGACTCGATCTGCAGAGACGAGTCTTCATCGTGAGGACGTGAGACAAACAGCAGAGACGAGTCTTCATCCTGAGGACGTGAGACAAACTGCAGAGACGAGTCTTCATCCTGAGGACGTGAGACAAACAGCAGAGACGAGTCTTCATCCTGAGGACGTGATACAAACAGCAGAGACGAGTCTTCATCCTGAGGACGTGAGACAAACAGCAGAGACGAGTCTTCATCCTGAGGACGTGAGACAAACTGCAGAGACGAGCCTTCATCCTGAGGACGTGAGACAAACAGCAGAGACGAGTCTTCATCCTGAGGACGTGAGACAAACTGCAGAGACGAGTCTTCATCCTGAGGACGTGAGACAAACTGCAGAGACGAGTCTTCATCCTGAGGACGTGAGACAAACAGCAGAGACGAGTCTTCATCCTGAGGACGTGAGACAAACTGCAGAGACGTCTCCTGAACTCACAGGTACGATTCCTGATTCTTACTCTGAGCTCCAACTCAAATGAAACTGTGTTCAGACGTGTTCCTCAAACGTTCTGGAGGTTTTCCTGTGAAATGTCCTCATGAGTCCATGTGAGGGACCAGCAGGACAACGTGTCCCAGAGACGAGTGGACGTGTGGACGAGGTTTCTAACACGTGAAGGACGAGAACCTGGAAGAAGACAAACATCTCAGGATGAGGACAAAGACGTAGAAACACAAGGAGATTCCAGATCTTCTGGTGCTGAGGCCGACTCCGCTGTGGACGAGCTGTAAACAACCACACTGATCTTTCCACAGCAGAGTTTATACATCATGTCCCGCCCCCTGCTGCTCCACAGGCTCCGCCTTCCTTTACGTCTATAATGTAGAGCTGTTTCTGCTGTGAGAGCTTGGTTTAGTTTTACAGTGTAGAGACGAGGTTATGTAACTGCAGCCACGATTGGCTGGAAGATTCCGGTCAGAGAGTTCATTCATTATAATGTAATTAAAATTCCACAGTGATGACATCATCCACACACAGGACGGCAGAAACAACGGATTGATACCAGGTTGGACATGGAAGGTCACATGATGATGTTTGTGTTTCCAGATCGAGCCACTTCCTGTCTGAAGCTGGAGAACAAGGTGACGGAGATGGACGCTGCTGCTCAGGCGTCCGTGGAAACCGGAGGTGAGAGCAACGAGCTCGGTCCGACCCAGAAGCCGGCGATGGAAGCGACGGAGGGCGAAGGAGCCAAAGAGGTCGGAGGTCAGAACTCCCCGGATGTGAACGGAGAGGCGGACGACAAGAAGAGCGGTAGCCGCCAATCATCGAAGTACAAAACCGTATCGTACCGGAGGATCCGCCGAGGAAACACCAAGCAGAGGATCGACGAGTTCGAGTCCATGAACTTCTGATCGTCACTAACGTTTAAATCCAAGTTTCTTTTTATAATCCTGTACGTTTGAAAGATGATTGAACGAATAGAGAACGAGAACCCAGGATAGACCCTTGTGGTACTCTTTTAATTATATGTCATTAGTACTCTTCAATAAATACAATGATACATTAATTATAGAAGAAACTGACACGTGTGTAGTTGATGTACTGTTTTCTTTGTAGTGTAAACTTCCCAGTTACTATTGAGTTATATTTAATGATATTAAACCAGATTACAAAGAATCATACAGATCTGTTTTTCAAACCCTATTTGAGTTAATTCACAATCTATTAATAAAATAATACAATCTCCATTGTGCTTATCTTAATATTTCAATACACAATATTGTATACATGTATATATTAAACTTATTTTAGTTTATTATCTTGTACAAGAACAGCTTTTGAATTAATATAAATTAATAATATCTTAAAATGTTTATTATATATTGTTTGTAGTTTATTATAAATAATGTTGTGTACGTTCCTCAAGTTGCTCTTTGCCTCTGAATATTACACAGATTATAGCCACATATAAATGTTAATCATAACATTGATAGATTAGTTTTTATTTGTGCATCTGCGGATTTAAAGTTAAATTTACAGCAGACAATTTGTCCCTTTTGATATAAGAACACTACAAGTCCCAGGGTGCAGTGCGGCCGGCCGTGACGTCACCAGGAGCCCGGACCCGGCGTGTAGCGGAAACAAAAGATTGTTTTTAAAGCTCGAGGACGTTTCCTCGCGTCACGACAGGTTTCTACCGGTTTCATCTTCAGGTGTGTTGCCCTGACAACCGACGTCTACCGACCGGAAACACGTCACCGCTTTAAAATTAAAACTACAGCTCCGTTTCCTGTGTTTAAGTTAGCCGGCTAGCTAGCATGCTAACAAGATGGCGCCGGCTATTTGCTGCGAAACAATAACAAAGACCGACGCGTAGCGTGGCTTTAAAGTGCTTTACGTGGGCGTGACGTGGTTTAAACTCAGTACGCAGCCGGAAGTGTTTGTGTTGTGTAGTTTGTTGTGTGTTAAAGCAGGTTTATTGTGTGTTAATGGCCGCTGGGGGTCCGTGTGCACTGTGCTCCAGGGAGTAGTCGGTAGCGATGACACCCCCGCGGTCCGCCGGAGGAAGAGGAAGGAGGTGATGAAGAGGAAGAGGAAGGAGGTGATGAAGAGGAAGCCTCTCAGTTAGCTGCTGCCGGGCTGCGTGACGGACCGAGGCACCGCACCGGGCCCGCACAGAGAGGCCTGAGGCCCGCAGGACCTGCACCACCGGGCCCGCACCGCCGCAGGATGCCGCGGAGGAAGCAGCTCAACCCGCAGCCGGTGAAACGTGAGTGTGTGTGTGTCTGTGTGTGTGTGTGTGAGTGTGAGTGTGTGTCCTCCAGCTGTGTGTGGCTGGATCACGTGTCTGTGAGCTCCACCATGGAGCCTTCAGTTTGAGGAAGTGTCTCTTTCTCTCTTTCTCTGTCTTTCTATCTCTTCTCTGTCTCTTAATGTCTCTCTCTGTTTCTTTCTGTCTCTCTCTCTTTCTGTAGCTCTCTCTGTCTCTCTGTTTCTTTCTATCTCTTCTCTGTCTCTCTCTTTCTTTCTATCTCTTCTCTGTCTCTCTCTCTATCTCTTTCTATCTCTTCTCTGTCTCTTTCTGTGTCTCCCTGTCTCTCGATCTCCCTCTGTTTCTTTCTGTCTCTCTCTCTCTCTCTGTCTATTTCTGCTGTCTCCCTCAGTTTATTTCTGTCGCTTTCTCTCTGTCTCTCTCTCTGTCTCTCTCTTTCTGTCTCTTGTCTCTCTCTCTCGGTCTCTCTCTTGTCTCTCTCTCTCTCTTTCTGTCCCTGTCTCTGTCTCTTTCTGTCTCTCTGTATCTCTGTTTCTCTCTCTCTCTTTCTGTCTCTCTCTCTTCTCTCTCTCTATCTCTCTCTCTATCTCTTCTCTGTCTCTCTCTCTCTATCTCTTCTCTGTCTCTTTCTATCTCTTCTCTCTCTCTCTCACTCCCTCTCTCTCCCTCTCCCTCTCCCTCTCCCTCTCTCTCTCTCTCCCTCTCTCTCTCTCTCCCTCTCCCTCCACTCTTCCACCAGCGGCTCTTGGAACAGCCGGAGGGAAGTGGTGTTACCGGTTGAACGTGTCCCCGGGACCGGCCTCTTCCTCATTGTCTCTGAGAGAGGAAGACTGCTGTGTGTGTTATCTCATCCTGAGTCTCCACTTCCTCTCTTCCTCTTCACAGGCCTGTACCTGACCCCCCCACCCCTCCTCCCTCCTTTCCTTCCCCTCTTTCTTCCTTCACTTCCTGTCTCATCGGCTGTGTTTTCAATTTCGGTCACAAGTTCAGATCCAGTTTGAGTCGCTCTGTTGACACCGGGAGACGTGATGACATGTGACCTCAGACTCAGACCCGGGTGGGGTTAATACATCAGACTCAGACCCGGGTGGGGTTAATACATCAGACTCAGACCCGGGTGGGGTTAATGATTTACAGAAGCTTGATGAGCTTCCACCATCACTAACACCACATCTCACCACGTTAGAGACTTCCTGTATCCGCCCACTCATCCAGATCCAGATCCAGAACTCCACCGGTTCTTCTTCGGGTCATTCTCAACCTCAGTAGTTACTGAACCGAGACCCGTCCAGGAAGCAGCTGATGTAAACAAAGCTTTGGAACAGACGTGTGTCTCTGTGCTTCAGATTAATGACAGAACACTCTGGTGACCTTCGCTCGGGGATGTGCCTGAACGCACCTTCGGACTTGATGATTGACCAGTTGTGTGTTTGTGTTGTGTGTTGTTCACAGACACTTTCTTCCTTTGTGTTATTGTCGTGTGGTTGTTGAGGTTTGTTTGATAAAGTCAAAGTGGATCTGAGCTGATGTGAAAAAGCTCGAGCAGCTTTTTAAGCTCAGTGAATATCTGTCGTGTTTCTCATCCTCTCTTTCACTTCTCCTCCCTTTCCTGACTCTGTCTGTTCCTCTTCCTCCTCCTCCTCTTCCTCCTCCTCTTCCTCCTCCTCCTCCTCTGCTCTTATCTCATCCTAACTGATTTCCTCTGCTTCCTCTCCACCTCCTCCTCCTCTTCTTCTTCACTCCCTCTCAGCACGAATCCTTAAACCCTGAAACCATGTTTTCTATCTTAATACTCCCACAATTCCAGTTTTCTGTCAGAATAGAAAGAAGCAGCAACAATTATATTTAATAAAACATTTTAAATGCAGTTTTTCTTGATGTTTTAACATTTTATGAACATTTCTAGTTGATCAGTAATGAAAATAATTGTGTGGATTAGCTAATTTACTGTAATTTGTTTTACTTGTTATATGAAAACAGATAAGAACAAATCTGTATTTTCTTTTTCATGGAAATGCAACTTATTGTTTTTTTTTTATTCGAATATAAATAAACAAGTGTAATTGTACGACTTGTATCAGTGAAGCAGACTCACAATAACACACAAGGGTTTTATTAGTGTTTTTGGTCTGTGTGAAAAACAGGATCCTCCCTCTGGGTTCGTTGCAGTTTAGGTAATGTGTTTGAAAGTGTTTAACATGAGTGTGACCATGAATTGTGTGTTTGTGTGTCTGTGTGCGTTCAGTGGAGTCGGAGGATGGGGCGGTGGTGTGTGAGCCGAGCTGCCTGGTGCTGGAGAGCGACTTCCTGCTGAGCGGAGATCTGGAGTTTGGAGACTCTGAGATCATGGGGCTGGAAAGAGACACTGGTGAGACACACACACACACACACAGACACACACAGACACACACAAACACACACACTATTACAAACAATGTGTTGATGGACAGCTCTGCACCAGACTTGATGGAAAGTCGTGGTCATGTGACCTCTGGCGTGTTTCCCTCCTCAGGTTTGACGGTGTTCTCTCTGAGCGTGGAGGACGACGCCTCCGCCCCGGCCGACTCGTTCCCGGCGTTCCTCTCCTGCAGAGGGTGTGGTCAGCTGCTGGGAGACACGCCCCTGGGGGCCGGCTTGGATCTCGGCGTGGGTCTGGACCTGGGGGTGGAGCTCTACTGCCTGAGCTGCGAGGAAGGCGTCCACCACGCAGCGTCCATCGACTCCTCCCCCGTGTCCAACCTGCTGGACGCCTCCATCGGCGGGCGCTCTGACAGGAAGAGGAGGAGCATCGCTAAGACGGACGCCATGGGCGACGTCCCGGCGAAGCTGTACTCGTGCTCGCTCTGCAGCTTCACCACGCGTTACTCCAACCACCTGAAGCGCCACATGAAAACGCACGACGGCCAGAAGCCGCACCACTGCCCCGTGTGTCCGTACGCCTCGGCCCAGCTGGTCAACCTGCAGCGCCACGCCCGCACGCACACCGGCGAGAAGCCGTACCGCTGCCTCACCTGCAGCTACGCCTGCAGTTCCCTGGGCAACCTGCGGAGGCACCAGCGCATGCACACGCAGGAGAGGCCTCAGAGGAGAGAGAAGGAGAAACGCCGAGGGAGGAGGAAAAAGACCAACGCTCAAAGTGAAGAAGGTGAAATGTTCAACTTTACTGATGAGGTTTAGGAAAAGATGACGACAGGATCCAGTAAAATAAATGTTTTAATATTATACATTTTTAATCCGTCTGAAGAGAAACGTCATGAACATATTTTAACGGTTAAATTAGAAAAGAGGAAACAACACGTTGAAAACGAAAGACTTCAAGAAATGAGGAAGAGAAATTTCCTGGTCGACTGATTATCGACCTGAAACTGAACTGAAGTGAAGTGAAGAAGATTCAGACTCAAGTTCAACTCCGAGTGAAACACAAATCTCCTCTGAAGAACCAGAGGAGTTTATTAGTGTTTGATATTTGAAATAATGTGAAATTTAGATGAAATATAAGTTTCTTGTTAATGTTTAACTGATCAAACCCGACTGAATATTCACTGATCTCCTGAATGAACCTTCTTCTTCTTCTTCTTCTTCTTCTTCTTCTTCTTCTTCTTCTTCTTCTTCTTCTTCTTCTTCTTCTTCTTCTTCTTCTTCTTCTTCTTCTTCTTCTTCTTCTTCTCCTCTCAGTCGTGTCGGACCTGACGCTGCGAGTGACCCAGGACTCGGGTTACCTCCACACGCTGGGCGCCCTGGGCTCGCCCTCGGCCCCCCTCCCCGTGCTCCTCTTCCCGCTCTGCTGCCGGGCGTGCGGCCTCACGCTGGAGGAGGCGGACCTGGACGGGGACAAGACGGACGGCGAGGGGGACGGCGAGGGAGGACAGGTACTGATCTGTTCACTAAGATCCAACGTGTGCTTCAGGAGATTCTCCTTCCTCCTCTGACGTCTTTCCTCTGCTCGTGTTCTTCAGGTGTGTCGTCGCTGCTCGCTGGACTCGCTCTCTAAAGATGGCTCCGCCCCCTGCGGCCCGGACGAGTCCCGAGGATCCCGCCGCGGCCCGCGAGGCACCAAGCTGTACCGCTGCCCGCACTGCCCCTTCCTGTCCCACTACCCCAACCACCTGGCCCGCCACGCCCACACCCACTCGGAGGAGAAGCCCCACCCCTGCCCGCACTGCTCCTACACCTCCTCGCACCTGGACAACCTCAAACGCCACATGCGCGTGCACACGGGCGAGAAGCCGTACCAGTGCCCGTCCTGCAGCTACGCCTGCGGGAACCTGGCCAACCTGCGGCGGCACGAGCGCATCCACTCGGGCGCCAAGCCCTTCCACTGCGGCGTGTGCGGCTACTCGTGCAACCAGAGCATGAACCTGAAGCGCCACATGCTGCGGCACACGGGCGAGAAGCCGTACGCCTGCGCCGAGTGCGACTACACAACGGGTCACTGGGACAACTACAAACGCCACCAGAGGAAACACGGACACAACACGGACAGCTGGGACAAGCACGCGCCCGGCAACGGCCTCAGCTGGAGCGGAGACGGACAGGAGAGCGAGAGTCAGGGACAGGAGCACAGCTAGAGACAAGTGTGTGTGTGTGTGTCTGTGTGTGTGTCTGTCTGTGTGTGTGTGTGTGTGTGTGTGTGTGTGTTGTGTAAACACTGGTGAACCTCCAGCTCAGGTTGGAGTTAATCTCAGGTGCCTTTGACAGACTGATGCTGCACTGACTTTATACAGAGGGGCATTACCGTGCGTGTGTGAGTGTGTGTGTGTGTGTGTGTGTGTGTGTGTGCACGTGTGCAACCCACACACACACACACACACACTCACACACACTCACACACACGATGCAGTGAACAAAACTCCAGGTTTGAAACTTTTCTTCTTTTCACAGAATCAACAAGAATCTGAACTGAAATCTTTATTTTTTGCTTCTGCAGATGAAATATATTTTAATAATGTGGATTCTTCACGTCGGTGGATCTTCTTCATCCGAGGATCTGAAGTGGATTTGATTATTTTTCAGTTTTCTGGTCGTGTTTTTAATCCGACTTTGATGTCAGAGTTTCCTCAGATTCAGTCGCTTCTCGTTCAGCCTCAGAAATCTGCCTCATTAAAAACATCTCAATGTGGAAACTGTGAATTTATCAGACTTAGAAATAATCAACATTAAAAACATATTTGACAAACACCCTGTTTTCTTCTTTTGTTGTTATTATTGATGGTGATTTAATTTTGTGAAACTTCAGAAAATAAATATGAAACAGAAAGAACTCGGAGGATTCTTTGTTCTCATATCTATTCTGGATTAAATGACTCAGTTATGAGATAAATGGATCTACTTCCTCTTTTCACCGCCCAGTGAAGGAAACACCTGCGTCACGCCCATATACGGTCTATGGTCACGCCCAGAGGTCGAGGGTGGAGGACACCCAGTGACCTTCGCTGCTCAGAGGTCAAAGCATCTGGAGCACAAAGAGAGAAAGTGCAGGAGCGTCCCTGAGGAATCACTCCGACCTCTGACCTGCACCAACACACCTGCAGTGAAGATGTACACAACATCACAATAACACAACAACAGATAGTGGGGGAGTCGGGGGGGAGGTGAGGGTGGAGGGACGCTAGGGCAGGCGACTGTGACCGTGACAGACTGTATGTAAATCAGGTGGTGTCCCTGTGTGAGTCTGTGTGTGTGTCTGTGTGAGTTTAATATCAGAAGCGACAAAGGACGACAGCTTCACTCATGGGTCTGGTGAGTGACGTTTCAATTCAGATAAAGGTTTTATAGTTTATTTGTTTTTGAATGTATTAACCTGTGTTTTAGTGTTATTTATCATGCTGGTAAATAAGATGTTTTAAAGGCAAGATGTGAAAAATCTTTAGTTCATGAGAAAGAGCCAAAAGTGACTCATTCAAAATGTAACATGTGGGAAAAGAAAGATCTGAACCAGACTCCATCGACTTTTCATCTCATTTACACTTGGAAACAATAGTTAGTTGCTGAATTCACTTGTGGATAATTAGAGGGAAGATTCTCCCGCAGTGTAAAAGTCTGAAGTCTTAAAACACAAATAAATAAATGAGAAATACCAGTTGAGTTAAACATCTGTGTCGTGAAACCTCAAAGCCCTTCAGAGACTTCAGAGACTTCCCTTCTGATCTGGTTTCTCTGCAGGATCATTCTCACCCTCAGATGTTCCCTGGAGACATCGTGGAGTATCCCAGGAACAAGTACTTCTCTCACTTCGCCGTGTACTACGGGGAGAGGGACGGCGTTCCCTACGTGGCTCACCTGACATGCCGAGGTCGGGGAACACACTTCAATGTTCACTTCATCAAGTTTTAAAATCTATAATCAAACACAGATACCAAAGAATCGGGCTCTTTAAAATAAAATCTGAACACAATTGACATTTATTCACTTTTCAGTAGGATTTTGAGAGTTGTTTTGTGTTTGTTTGTCAGATTCAGATGCGAAGCTGCCACTGTTTGGTCGAGCTCTGAGGTCAGAGGTCAAACTTGATCCTTTGGACATGCTGGGGAAGAAATACAAGGTAACACACACACACACTGGAGACTCTGAGGACACATGGTCAGATGTGCACTGTGAAAACAACACACACACACACACACACCCACAGATGTAAAGTCTCCTGCTCTGTATCAGGTCAGCAACATGCTGGACGACTCGTTCCCGGCCCGAGACTTCCACACGGTGGTGAAGCCGGCCATCGACGACATGTTGGGTCGGGAGGTGACCTTTGACATCCTGTTCCACAACAGCGAGCACCAGGCCACGCTCCTCAGATACGGGATGAAGAGGTCTGAGCAGGTCAGTGATGGTTCACTCTCAAGCTTCCACCTCCAATAGACCATCAGCTTTATGTTCTTATCTGTTTTATGGAATTTGTAGTTTATTGCTGCAGAAATAACATTTTATATGTCAAACTTTTTATTATTTTAGTTGATTTTAGATT
Organism: Limanda limanda; assembly: GCF_963576545.1. NCBI lineage: Eukaryota > Metazoa > Chordata > Actinopteri > Pleuronectiformes > Pleuronectidae > Limanda > Limanda limanda. The sequence goes on along the minus strand of NC_083658.1, from coordinate 854,208 downwards.
GTGATTCTGTATTTGTCGTGAAAGTTAAAGCTAAAGTCATTTCTCTCTGTGTTTCCTCCAGATAGAGACGATATATAAATACATCATGCCGGCCTGGAAGAAGCTGTTCGCAGACAAGAAACTGTGATGATCTACCTCGGCCACTGAGGGGCGCTGTGGGACACCAGAGCCATTCTATTACACCGATAGTATTTATGTTTTCAGTTGAAGTGATTACACGGAAGAAAATCATATTAAACTTTTTGTTATAACCAACCAACCCTCTGTTATTAATTTTTACTTCTGATTTCTAATAAAACTACCCTCTGAATCACATCTCTACTCTTGAGAATTATTATTAAAGTTTATTCTTGAAAATCTCCAGTTTTCTCTGATTGTTTTATAGATATTATGTTATTTTTTCTTTCTAGTAAATATACTTTTGATACTTTATGCACCTTTTTCTCAATACTTTTGTATATACTCATAGTATATTATATTACCTATTGTCAGTGTTGGGGAGTAACGGAATACATGTAACGGCGTTACGTATTTAGAATACAAATTATGAGTAACTGTATTCCGTTACAGTTACAAAATAAATAGATGGTATTCAGAATACAGTTACATTGTTGAAATCAGTGGATTACATGACGGTACTTCTCGAGTTTATTCACTCTCTCGTAAATCCACCGGCGGCAAAGCCCCCAGGAAGCAGCTGGAGACCAGGGCTGCCGTAAGAGCGCCCGGACCCCGGCGGCGTGAAAGAGCCTCACCGCGACCGGCTCGGGACACAGGCCCGGGACCGAGGCTCTGAGAGAGTTCCGTCGCAACCAGGAATCTACGGAGCTGCTGATCCGCAAGCTGCCCTTCCAGCGCCTGGTGAGAGAAGACCGACCTGCGCTTCCAGAGCTCCGCTGTCATGGCTCTGCAGGAGACCAGCGAGGCACGCCGGGTTCACACCGGACGCTGAAGCGCCGGGCAGCGCTAATAATATCACCCGTTGACCCAGTAGTATAAAAGCATATGTTCACTTGTTGCTCCAACATTAACTGCAACAGCGTCCCAATTTAATGTCATCTATCTTCAAGAACTTCTCCGCTGTTTGCTCCGTTCAATGTCGGGTGTCGAGGGTAAATTACGTATTCTCCGCCCCCCCCCCCCCCTCTCTTTTTATCTTTATGACTGCTTGTGTGTCTGTAGTGGATGGGCAGAGGGGGGCATTTAATAATGTGATTGGTAAAATTGGTAAAATTAAAACTCCAGGACAACAGAAGGGGAATACAAACTATGGGATGCATGCTTTATCATTTATATCATATAAAATGTCATCAATATCGTTTAAAATCATTTTTCAGTGTGTTTCCTGGAGCGATACGCTCGCATCAAGCGAAAAAAAAAATAGACTCGACGCCGAAACGATCGCTGCACTGCGCGAGGCAGCCTTGGCGCAGGGGGGGGGGGGGGGTCCTTCAGCGTCCGGTGGGGCCGGCACAGAGGTGGGAGAGGATGGGAGCCGGACATCCAGCGGGCCCGCAGCATCGGTGGAGAGAGAGTTTAAACTGCTGCTGCTCCACTGACTATAACAACGCCGCAATCATACACTTAAAAAATGCAATACAAACCGGAAGTATTCCAAGTATTCAGAATACGTTACTCATATTAGTTAATGTAATGGAATACGTTACAGATTACATTTTTGGGCATGTATTCTGTATTCTGTAACGGAATACGTTTTGAAAGTATCCTTCCCAACACTGCCTATTGTATAGTCAAATACTTATATTTATACCTCTCCAATATATCATATATTATATCATACTCTCTGTATATTCTTTGTATACATAAGTCTATATACACATATTTATACATGTGTATATAGACTCCAAGCCGATGTGTACATGTTATAATTATAATTATAATTATTATATTATTACTACTATTATTATTATATATACTGTTGCTGCCATTATTACTATATACTGCTATTATATTGGTATAATTACTATCATATATAAATATATATCATGTAATATTATATCCTATATATACTGTACTATTTTTATATACTGTCTAACAATAACATTACCATCATATCATCAGTACTATTACCATCATCTTGCCACTGCACCTTATCTACGTATTTATCTTGTGTTTCTGTTTTTATTCTTTCTACCTCAATATGTTTTATTTTATTCTATTGTATTGTATTTTATTGTATTCAAATTTACCGGCTGCTATGACGACTTAATTTCCCTTCTGGGATGAATAAAGTAATCTATCTATCTATCTATCTATCTATCTATCTATCTATCTATCTATCTATCTATCTATCTATCTATCTATCTATCTATCTATCTATCTATCTATCTATCTATCTATCTATCTATCTATCTATCTATCTATCTATCTATCTATCTATCTATCTATCTATCTATCTATCTATCTATCTATCTATCTATCTATCTATCTATCTATCTATCTATCTATCTATCTATCTATCTATCTATCTATCTATCTATCTATACACACAGTCTGTGGATTTTACATGTCGGGTGAGTCCTCTCTTTCCCAGACGATCTTTGTGTCCACTACATACCAACGCGAGATTTCCCACCTCTCGCGATACTTCCCGCAGCTGCTGAGGCTAGCTGTGACGCTGCTGCGCTCTAATAACGCGTAAATATAGAAAGCAGCGATGTTGCACTTTATGTAACGTGTTTATTATATTAGTAACGTGTTGGTATCTGAGTCTGCGGCCGGACGGAAACATGGAGGCCGGAGAAGAAGGTAAAACTCTGTCTTCTGCGCAGCTGCAGCAGGAGAAGCTAATGCTACAGCTAGCTTAGCATGCTAACGTAAACATGGCTAGTGTCAGATTTATGTTCTGAGCTGATTCAGTTTGAATCAAAGCTCATTTAACAACCATTTAAATATCTGATCGATAGTTCATCGATAAACGATCCTGACAAGTTTCAGATCATCATCATCAAGTTATTATTTATTTATTTAACTGAACATTATTATTATTGCTGCTGTATTTTCTATTAATCTGATCAGTTCATTCTCATAAAGGTGATTTTAATCAATCTGATAACTGATCAATACATTTTATTTAAATAATCAAGATCTGCTCAAAGGTCTTTTTGTTCTTTTAAATGAATTAAATCAGAAATTCTCTGGTTTTTCATATTAAACATATTCAAAGACATTTCTATTGCATTTGTCATTATTATTATTATTTGTCAGAATATTGTAGAATAAGTGAAGAAGAACTGAGATGAAAGATCCAGTTTCCTGCAGCTTTAGAGAGATGATGTCATCAGCAGGTGGGGGGGGTGGAGGTTAACCTCATGACATCATCTGGTTCTAAAGTCTTGATGAAGTTTTCATGTCATTGAAGACCAACACCCCCCCACCATCCTTTGATCTCAGTGTTTAAACCACGTGTGTGTGTCCGTCAGGCGCCAGCAGTGCCACGCCCACCGAGGAGATGAACGGCGCCGGGAACCTGATGGACTTCCTGGACGAACCGTTTCCTGACGTGGGGACGTACGAGGACTTCCACACCATCGACTGGCTGAGGGAGAAGAGCAGAGACACAGACCGACACCGCAAGGTAGGAGGAGGTGGAGGAGGAGCAGGAGGAGGAGGAGGAGGAGGAGAGGGAGGAGGAGGAGAGGGAGGAGGAGGAGGAGGAGGAGGAGGAGGAGGAGAGGGAGGAGGAGAGGGAGGAGGAGGAGGAGAGGGAGGAGAGGGAGGAGGAGGAGCAGGAGGAGGAGCAGGAGGAGGAGGAGGAGAGGGAGGTGGAGGAGGAGGAGGAGGCGAGGGAGGAGGAGGAGGAGGAGGAGGAGGAGGAGGAGGAGGAAGAGGGAGAGGGAGGAGGAGGAGGAGGAGGAGGAGGAGGAGGAGGAGAGGGAGGAGGAGGAGGAGGAGGAGGAGGAGGAGAGGGAGGAGAGGGAGGAGGAGGAGGAGGAGGAGAGGGAGGAGGAGGAGAGGAGAGGAGGAGAGGGAGAGGGAGGAGGAGGAGAGGGAGGAGCAGGAGGAGAGGGAGGAGGAGAGGGAGGAGGAGGAGAGGGAGGAGGAGGAGCAGGAGGAGGAGGAGGAGGAGGAGAGGGAGGAGGAGAGGGAGGAGGAGGAGAGGGAGGAGGAGGAGGAGGAGGAGGAGGAAGAGGGAGAGGGAGGAGGAGAGGGAGAAGAGCAGAGACACAGACCGACACCGCAAGGTAGGAGGAGGAGGAGGAGGAGCAGGAGGAGGAGGAGGAGGAGGAGGAGGAGAGGGAGGAGGAGGAGGAGAGGGAGGAGAGGGAGAGGAGAGGAGAGGAGAGGGAGGGAGGAGAGGGAGAAGAGCAGAGACACAGACCGACACCGCAAGGTAGGAGGAGGAGCAGGAGGAGGAGCAGGAGGAGGAGGAGGAGGAGGAGGAGAGGGAGGAGGAGAGGGAGGAGAGGGAGGAGGAGGAGAGGGAGGAGAGGGAGGAGGAGGAGAGGGAGAGGGAGAAGAGCAGAGACACAGACCGACACCGCAAGGTAGGAGGAGGAGCAGGAGGAGGAGGAGGAGAGGAGGAGGAGGAGGAGGAGGAGAGGGAGGAGGAGGAGAGGGAGGAGAGGGAGGAAGAGGAGAGGGAGGAAGAGGAGAGGGAGGAAGAGAGGGAGAAGAGCAGAGACACAGACCGACACCGCAAGGTAGGAGGAGCAGGAGGAGGAGGAGGAGGAGAGAGGGAGGAGGAGCAGGAGGAGGAGAGGGAGGAGGAGGAGAGGGAGGAGGAGAGGGAGGAAGAGAGGGAGAAGAGCAGAGACACAGACCGACACCGCAAGGTAGGAGGAGCAGGAGGAGGAGGAGGAGCAGGAGGAGGAGGAGGAGGAGGAGGAGAGGGAGGAGCAGGAGGAGAGGGAGAAGAGCAGAAACACAGACCGACACCGCAAGGTAGGAGGAGGAGCAGGAGGAGGAGCAGGAGAGGGAGGAGGAGAGGGAGGAGGAGGAGGAGGAGGAGAGGGAGGAGGAGAGGGAGGAGGAGGAAGAGGGAGGAGGAGAGGGAGAAGAGCAGAGACACAGACCGACACCGCAAGGTAGGAGGAGGAGCAGGAGGAGGAGCAGGAGGAGGAGGAGGAGAGGGAGAGGGAGGAGGAGAGGGAGAGGGAGGAGGAGGAGGAGGAGGAGGAGAGGGAGGAGAGGGAGAAGAGCAGAGACACAGACCGACACCGCAAGGTAGGAGGAGGTGGAGGAGGAGCAGGAGGAGGAGGAGAGGGAGGAGGAGGAGGAGGAGGAGGAGGAGGAGAGGGAGGAGAGGGAGGAGGAGGAGGAGGAGGAGAGGGAGGAGGAGGAGAGGAGAGGAGGAGGAGGAGAGGGAGAGGGAGGAGGAGGAGAGGGAGGAGCAGGAGGAGAGGGAGGAGGAGAGGGAGGAGGAGGAGAGGGAGGAGGAGGAGCAGGAGGAGGAGGAGGAGGAGGAGGAGGAGGAGGAGAGGGAGGAGGAGAGGGAGGAGGAGGAGAGGGAGGAGGAGGAGGAGGAGGAGGAGGAGGAAGAGGGAGAGGGAGGAGGAGAGGGAGAAGAGCAGAGACACAGACCGACACCGCAAGGTAGGAGGAGGAGGAGGAGGAGCAGGAGGAGGAGGAGGAGGAAGAGGGAGAGGGAGGAGGAGAGGGAGAAGAGCAGAGACACAGACCGACACCGCAAGGTAGGAGGAGGAGCAGGAGGAGGAGCAGGAGGAGGAGGAGGAGGAGGAGGAGAGGGAGGAGGAGAGGGAGGAGAGGGAGGAGGAGGAGAGGGAGGAGAGGGAGGAGGAGGAGAGGGAGAGGGAGAAGAGCAGAGACACAGACCGACACCGCAAGGTAGGAGGAGGAGCAGGAGGAGGAGGAGGAGAGGAGGAGGAGGAGGAGGAGGAGAGGGAGGAGGAGGAGAGGGAGGAGAGGGAGGAAGAGGAGAGGGAGGAAGAGAGGGAGAAGAGCAGAGACACAGACCGACACCGCAAGGTAGGAGGAGCAGGAGGAGGAGGAGGAGGAGAGAGGGAGGAGGAGCAGGAGGAGGAGAGGGAGGAGGAGGAGAGGGAGAAGAGGGAGAGGAGGAGAGGGAGGAGGAGAGGGAGGAAGAGAGGGAGAAGAGCAGAGACACAGACCGACACCGCAAGGTAGGAGGAGCAGGAGGAGGAGGAGGAGCAGGAGGAGGAGGAGGAGGAGGAGGAGAGGGAGGAGCAGGAGGAGAGGGAGAAGAGCAGAAACACAGACCGACACCGCAAGGTAGGAGGAGGAGCAGGAGGAGGAGCAGGAGAGGGAGGAGGAGAGGGAGGAGGAGGAGGAGGAGGAGAGGGAGGAGGAGAGGGAGGAGGAGGAAGAGGGAGGAGGAGAGGGAGAAGAGCAGAGACACAGACCGACACCGCAAGGTAGGAGGAGGAGCAGGAGGAGGAGCAGGAGGAGGAGGAGGAGAGGGAGGAGGAGAGGGAGAGGGAGGAGGAGGAGGAGGAGGAGGAGAGGGAGGAGAGGGAGAAGAGCAGAGACACAGACCGACACCGCAAGGTAGGAGGAGGAGCAGGAGGAGGAGCAGGAGGAGGAGGAGGAGGAGGAGGAGAGGGAGGAGGAGGAGGAGAGGGAGAAGAGCAGAGACACTGACCGACACCGCAAGGTAGGAGGAGGAGCAGGAGGAGGAGGAGGAGAGAGGAGGAGAGGGAGGAGGAGAGGGAGGAGAGGGAGGAGGAGGAGGAGAGGGAGGAGCAGGAGGAGGAGGAGGAGGAGGTGAGGGAGGAGAGGGAGGAGGAGGAGGAGAGGGAGGAGAGGGAGAAGAGCAGAGACACAGACCGACACCGCAAGGTAGGAGGAGGAGCAGGAGGAGGAGGAGCAGGAGGAGGAGAAGGAGAGGGAGGAGAGGGAGAGGGAGGAGGAGGAGGAGAGGGAGGAGGAGGAGGAGAGGGAGAAGAGCAGAGACACAGACCGACACCGCAAGGTAGGAGGAGCAGGAGGAGGAGGAGCAGGAGGAGGAGGAGGAGAGGGAGGAGAGGGAGAGGGAGGAGGAGGAGGAGAGGGAGGAGGAGGAGGAGAGGGAGAAGAGCAGAGACACAGACCGACACCGCAAGGTAGGAGGAGGAGCAGGAGGAGGAGCAGGAGGAGGAGGAGGAGAGGGAGGAGGAGGAGGAGAGGGAGAAGAGCAGAGACACTGACCGACACCGCAAGGTAGGAGGAGGAGGAGGAGGAGAGAGGGAGGAGGAGGAGGAGGAGAGGGAGGAGAGGGAGAAGAGGGAGGAGGAGGAAGAGGATGAGAGGGAGAAGAGCAGAGACACTGACCGACACCGCAAGGTAGGAGGAGCAGGAGGAGGAGGAGAGGGAGGAGGAGGAGGAGGAGGAGCAGGAGGAAGAGAGGGAGGAGAGGGAGAGGAGGAAGTCCAGAGACACAGACCGACACCGCAAGGTAGGACGAGGAGCAGGAGGAGGAGCAGGAGGAGCAGGAGGAGGAGGAGAGGGAGGAGGAGGAGAGGTGGAGGAGGAGGAGGAGGAGGAGAGGGAGGAGGAGGAGAGGGAGGAGTAGGAGGAGGAGGAGGAGGAGGAGAGGGAGAGGAGGAGGAGGAGGAGCAGGAGGAGAGGGAGAAGAGCAGAGACACAGACCGACACCGCAATGTAGGAGGAGCAGGAGGAGGAGGAGAGGGAGGAGGAGGAGGAGGAGGAGAGGGAGAGGAGGGAGGAGATGAGGAGAGGGAGGAGGAGATGAGGAGAGGCAGGAGGATGAGGAGGAGGAGGAGGAGGTGGATGAGGAGGAGGATGGTGAGGAGGAAGAGAGGGAGGAGAGAGGAGAGGGAGGAGGAGGAGAGCAGGAAGAGGAGGAGAGGGGGGAGGAGGAAGAGGAGGAGGAGGAGGAGGAAGAGGAGGAGCAGGAAGAGGAAGAGGAGAGGAAGAGGAGGAGGAGCAGGAGGAGAAAGAGGAGGAGAGGGAGGAGGAGGAGGAGAGGGAGGAAGAGGAGGAGCAGGAGGAGGAAGAGGAGAGGAGGAGGAGGAGGAGCAGGAGGAGAGGGAGGAGGAGAAAGGAAGAGGAGGAGGAGAGGGAGGAGGAAGAGGAGGAGGAGAGGGAGGAGGAAGAGGAGGAGGAGAGGGAAGAGGAAGAGGAGGAGGAGGAGATGAAAGGAAGAGGAAGTGAACATGATGACTAGGGACGGGGGAAAAAATCGGTTCAGTTACGAATCACGATTCTTGTGAATGACGATTTTAAATCACCATGCTGCCTCCAAAATCGATTTTTAAAAATATATATATATAACTTATTTATTGGTTTATACCTGGGGGGATATATGGGGGGGGGGGGGGGGGGGCAAGTTGACCAGCTCTTGTTTTTGCACAAGAATCTAAACACACCCAAGCACTAGCTTTGCATCGCCTACATGCAAACAACAATAGCTACTTTTTGTTTATTTCAAAGTTTATATTTTAAGTAAACTTTAATTCATTCTATTTAATTTACCTTTTATTTATTGTTTAAAAGTAGCCTAAGTGGCTTACATTTCTTAATCTGTCAGTTTGTGTGCAGTTGACAGGGGCTATACAATAATAGGGAACATTTTTATTTATTTTCTCTATTGGCTGCTCGGCAGTCATTAAGTTAATGTTAATATTTGAAATAAAACTTGTAAAGTTCTAAGTGAATCTGACTGTGTTGTATTTGAAGGAATGATTCAACATTTTTCCATGGTCCAGTATTTAAAAAAAAAAAAAACCAAAAGAAATCGCAGGAAATCGTAATATCGAATCGCAATACATATCGTATCGCCAGCTAAGTATCGTGATAGTATCGTATCGGGAGGTCTCTGCTGATTCCTGATTCCCGTCCCTAATGACGACCACGAGCAGCAGAACTGATCCGAGTGTGACCTCCTGTTTGTCCTCAGATCACCAGTAAGAGTAAAGAGTCGTTCTGGGAGCTGATCAAGTCTCTGCTGGACGCCTGGTCGGGCTGGGTGGTGATGCTGCTCATCGGGCTGCTCTCAGGTCAGACGCACGCCGCTGCTGGTGATGATGATGTCACAGATGATGATGTCACAGAGAAACCAACTGTCAATCATCTCTAATGTTCACATATCACAAACACACTCTCATGGTCACAAATCAGACTTTTGTTAAATCACAGAGCGGTTTGAGAAATGTGTGAATAGACAGAAAGGACGGAGCCTGAACTGATCTTGGACCGGGCCGACCACGCGACTCCTCCCGTGTGACTCCTCCCCCTCTCCTCAGGTACGCTGGCGGGCGTCATCGACCTGGCGGTGGACTGGATGACCGACCTGAAGGAGGGCGTGTGCCTGTCGGCGTTCTGGTACAGCCACGAGCAGTGCTGCTGGACGTCCAACGAGACCACCTTCGAGGACCGGGACAAGTGTCCGCAGTGGCAGAAGTGGGCGGAGCTGATGACCGGCCATGCTGATGTGAGACCCAGCCCCCTCCAGAATACAACAACACAAATAAACACACCTTTATCTTTGTAATATCTGTATGATCACAACATGTAGAAACACGTCTTCTCTCCGTGTCCCAGGGCGCCGGAGCGTACCTGCTGAACTACTTCCTGTACGTCCTGTGGGCGTTGTCCTTCTCCCTGACCGCCGTGTCCCTGGTGAGAGTCTTCGCTCCGTACGCCTGCGGCTCCGGGATCCCAGAGGTGAGACCCACACTGATGTTCATGAGGTAGAAGATCAGATCAACATCTGCTGGTCCTGACTAGGGTCGCAAAATTCTGGGAATATTCAAAGCTGGAAACTTCCCATGGGAATTAACGGGAATTAACGGGAATTAACGGGAATTAACGGGAATTAACGGGAATTAACGGGAATAAACTGGAAATGTTGTGGGTAATTTATACTAACTGTATTGACCTTGTCATATACAGACATAAATATCAACATTTAGTTGTGTCATAGGCTGATTTGAGCCCTGAGGAAACTTTGGGCACTTGACTATATGCTTCTGCATCGTTGTGTCATTCTTAACATAGGTCTTTGCACAGTATTTGCAAATGTACACAGCCTTTCCTTCTACATTGGATGGGGGGAAATGTCTCCACACATGAGATAGTGCACGTGGCATTGTTCTGTAGAATAAGATGAGAACAAAGTTTGTAAAAAAACACTAATGCAATGCCAGAGATATAAATAGTTAGCCAAACAATTGGAATCGTCTGTAAACATATTTTACAATTGATGGATAAATGAATGGAAATAGTCTAGATGAACAGATGAACAATCCTCAATCAGCATGCTAATATATTTTCCCAGTAATATCATGGAAACTTACCTGACTAGTCCTTCACTCTACAGCAGGCCTCAGTAGCCCTGCTGTAGAGTGAAGCATGCTGGGAGTTATCTGTGCATGTGATGGAAGAATGACCAGTGGAGGGTTGAAACTCAACGTTCCATACATCTTTAAAATAGAGTTTTGAATGATGTTTTTATTGCTCAGCGTTTAATTTGCATATTTTTTTTTTTTCAAAATTCCTGAGCTTAACTTCCCGTGGAAAGTTTCCAGAAATTTACTGGAAACTTTCCGCCCCTTTGCAACCCTAGTCCTGACAGATGTTCTGGTTGTTTGTTCAGATCAAGACGATCCTCAGCGGCTTCATCATCCGTGGTTACCTGGGGAAGTGGACGCTGCTGATCAAGACGGTGACGCTGGTGCTGGCGGTGTCGTCGGGCCTCAGCCTCGGGAAGGAGGGGCCTCTGGTGCACGTGGCGTGCTGCTGCGGGAACCTGTTCTGCAGCCTCTTCTCCAAGTACAGCAAGAACGAGGGCAAGCGGCGAGAGGTACGAGATCACAGGCAGAGAGAAGGAGAAATGGAGGTTTTGATTTGAAACGTGAAAGCTTTGAGGAAACATCTGGAGGTAAATGTTGTTTTTCTGTGTCCATCAGGTTTTATCCGCCGCCGCCGCAGCCGGAGTCTCGGTGGCGTTCGGCGCCCCGATAGGAGGAGTTCTCTTCAGTCTGGAAGAGGTGAGTTCATTCTTCTCTGTCCAGGTTCAAGAGAACAGGAAGAAAAAGTATTTTTCCTCCAAACCCTCAAAAGCTTTTAATCAAAAAAAGGTGAAATGCTCACCAGGCTTTGCCAACTCCTGGTTACCATGGTGACAGGTGTCACTCCACTACTTCCTGTCGTTGAGATCTCATTTCCCGTGGTGGCTCCTCCCTCTCTCCTGCAGGTCAGTTATTATTTCCCTCTGAAGACTCTGTGGCGCTCGTTCTTCGCCGCGCTGGTCGCCGCCTTCACGCTGCGCGCCATCAACCCGTTTGGCAACAGCCGGCTGGTGCTGTTCTACGTGGAGTACCACACGCCGTGGTACATGGCGGAGCTGGTGCCCTTCATCCTGCTGGGCGTGTTCGGGGGTCTCTGGGGGACCCTCTTCATCCGCGCCAACATCGCCTGGTGCCGGCGGAGGAAGACCACCCAGCTGGGGAAGTACCCGGTGCTGGAGGTCATCGCCGTGACGGCCATCACCGCCGTGCTGGCGTTCCCCAACCCGTACACGCGGCGCAGCACCAGCGAGCTGATCTCGGAGCTCTTCAACGACTGCGGCGCCCTGGAGTCCTCGCAGCTGTGTGACTACATCAACAACCCCAACATGAGCCGCCCGGTGGACGACATCCCGGACCGCCCGGCCGGGCCCGGCGTCTACAACGCCCTGTGGCAGCTCGCCCTCGCCCTGGTCTTCAAGATCGTCATCACCATCTTCACCTTCGGCATGAAGGTCGGTACGAGGAAGACGAGGAGGAAGAGTTCGTCCTTCAGTCCTTTTCCTGATGTTTCCTCTTCCTGTCCAGATCCCGTCGGGTCTCTTCATCCCCAGCATGGCGGTCGGAGCCATCGCCGGGCGGATCGTCGGCATCGCGGTGGAGCAGATGGCGTACCACCACCACGACTGGATCATCTTCAGGAACTGGTGCCGCCCGGGCGCCGACTGCGTCACGCCGGGACTCTACGCCATGGTGGGCGCCGCCGCCTGTCTGGGTGAGTAGACCTCCGCTGAGTCCTTGTATCTGTTCCATGTCGTGTGTCTGACCCGTGGAGATGGCGTTGCTCTAGGGGGAGTGACCAGGATGACCGTGTCCCTGGTGGTCATCATGTTCGAGCTCACGGGGGGGCTGGAGTACATCGTGCCCCTCATGGCGGCCGCCGTCACCAGCAAGTGGGTGGCCGACGCCTTCGGGAAGGAGGGGATCTACGAGTCGCACATCCAGCTCAACGGATACCCCTACCTGGACGTCCGGGACGAGTTCACCCACCGCACGCTCGCCACCGACGTGATGCGGCCGCGCCGGAGCGACCCCCCCCTCGCCGTGCTCACGCAGGACAGCACCACGGTGGAGGACGTGGAGACGCTGATCAAAGACACGGATTACAACGGCTTCCCCGTGGTCGTGTCCCGGGAGTCGGAGCGGCTGATCGGCTTCGTCCAGCGCCGAGATCTCACGCTCGCCATCAGTAAGACGCTCGAACCCGTTTGAACCAGTTTCCACGCCGTTAAATGTCGTAGAAATCAAGTTGTTTAAATGTACAAATGTTTTCTATCCGAACAGAAACGGCTCGTCAGAAGCAGGACGGCGTGGTGAGCAGCTCCGTGGTCTACTTCACCGAGGACGCTCCTCAGCTGCCGGCGAGCGACCCGCAGCCGCTGAAGCTGCGACGCATCCTGAACCTCAGCCCGTTCACCGTCACAGACCACACCCCCATGGAGACCGTGGTCGACATCTTCCGTAAGCTGGGGCTGCGGCAGTGCCTGGTCACCAGGAGCGGGTAAGACCACCGCGACAAACACTCACCTGTTCTGACAAGTGGTTTAAATACCTTCACCAGGGTCCCAGTGACCTCTGACCTCTGACCTCTGTTCACAGGCGTCTCCTCGGCATCATCACCAAGAAGGACGTCCTGCGCCACATGGCTCAGATGATGAACCAGGATCCAGAGTCCATCATGTTCAACTAGCGGCGGCGTAGATACGTGAACCCCCCCCCCACCTCCTGACAGGCAAGTCCACGGCGCCGCTCGGCGTGTTTCAGTTCCACGCCGCCGGGGGACGGACTCTTTTATTCGTATCAACACATTTCAAACCCTCACACGTCCGAAGACGCAGGGAAACGAGTCGGAGGAGATTTTAAAAACTTCCTGATCGTCTCCGCTGCCGTCGAGTGAAACAAAGAAAAGCGTCTCGTTGCCACACGTTGTGTCCGTTTCTTCTTCTATGGTTTTGTTTGGTGCTGCTAGTTTAAATAACACATTGAGAAAGTGACCCTCAAGGGAAGAGCTGAGACTGAAGAGTTTAAATCTGTTAGTGAAGCTTCAGGGAACAATCACAGGACTGGAGAGTTCAAATCATTTCTAATAATCTTAACATGAAGCCTGAAGCGCTGAGTCAGCGTTTAGTGACTCGGCTCAAACTCACGAGTTGGTAAAGAGAAGATTTCAGTATCGAGATGAAATGAGAGAAATTAATCTGTGGTCGGATTCCTCCAATCAAATAATATGTAGGTTTGTGAAAAGGTACAAGAAAACAAGCTGTTCTGGGACCAGTTGTCTTTACTGTAGAACCCTGGTTTCATTTGGGACTGTTGCACTTTGTGTTATTTTCCATGTTGCTGCCATATTTATATTAACGTTCATATCAATGTTCATTTTAATGAGTCTGTTGTTTGACCTGAACTCGTTTCTCTTTCTGTCTTTTCTTTGTGTCAAAAGGTAAAAAAGCCTTAAATGTGATTTAGTCTGATTCTCTGCAGAAACACAGATATTAATGTTTCTCATCAAGGCCTCTACACACACACATGGATCAGATGTGTGGATCGTTACCGGTGATGATACACACACGAGAACATGTTTACAATCTGAGGAAGAAGAAAATCCAACACTCCAGATTATAATCTCTGTTTTCCAGTCTCTCAATCAGCTGGAGGGTTTTCCTCTGAACAGAAAGACTAAAACAAAACGGAAACAGAAACTCAGAATATCTCCGTCCCTAAATATCCAGAATAAAAACCCTGGTGGTGGATCTGTCTCCATATAAGATCTTCACCAGATGACACATTTCTGGATCAAAAGCTTCATATTGGAGCCAAACCAGTTCCAACCAGTGAACCTGCTGGTTAGAACCGACGACCCAGTGTCTCCCACGTGTAGGCGGGGCCTTGATGACAAGTTGGTTGCATAAATGATAAAATAAGCTCAAGTTAAACTGACTGTATAACTGATGATCCAGTAAATCTGTCGACTTCGAATCTAAAGCTAAATAAGTCGTCAGATTAGTTTTATTTAAGTGAAGTAAAACGACCAGGAAGCTGCTGGTGTTTCTCCACAGACTGAAGAACAAACCTTTCTCTTTAAAGTTGTGTGTCTGTGTGTGTGTGTGTGTATGTGTGTGTCTCCTGCTCCTCCACGGCACATGTAGTGACTCCTCCTGTTTGTTCTAACCTCCACGGATCAGAGCTGCTTCATCCAAACTGGAAACTTTGAGGGAACTTAAACTGAAGAAAACACTCGAGCTAACGATCAATGTTGTGTTTTTAAAAGCTACGAGAATGTACTGGACTCAATAACCGTGTAAATATAATGAAGATTTATTGTTGTCGTCTCTAATTTAAGTCCATTTTGTCTGGAACACGCTGTTGTGTTGAGATCTGCTTGTTTTTTATTTGTCTAAACTCTAATATTTATCAGATCCATGAATCCAACAGGAAACGGACGTTTGCACTTTTTGTTTTTGTAAATGAAGTGATGGAAAAATAAAACTGTTCATCTGCAGACGATGAACAAACACGATTCTCTTTGTCTTCTTCTTTGTTTCTTTAAATGTGAATTCAAAACCGAGTCGTTATTCATCCTCAACACAAAAGTTCTTTACACTTTTACATGAAAAGAGTTTTGTCCTTTAAGAGATCACATTAATTTTTATATCTTTAGTTAAAGTAGAAACAAAAACACAAACACTCATTTAAACAGAGGCCAAATAACAAATGTGGAATATTGTTCCTGTAAATTGAAGCTTTCTACTTAAAATATCAACTTACAACTTGTTTTATATTATAATAAAATATGCAAAGAATAAAACGGACTTAATGAAAACATCTGGACAGCTCTCTTCTTCTTCCTTCTTCCTCCTCCTCCTCCTCCTCCTCCTACATGATTCTCTTTGTCTTCTTCTTTTCACAGAACTGACTTTGTTTCACATTGACTTCTTTACATTTCTACATGAAAAGAGTTTTGTCCTAAAAGAGAACACATTTATTGTATATCTTTATTTAAAATAGAAACAAATACACAAGCAAACACAAACACACATTTAAACAAAGGCCAAATAACAAAGGTAGAATATTGTTCCCATAAATTATTATTTTTTACTTAAAATATAAACTTACAACTTGTTTTATATTGTAATAAAATATGCAAAGAATAAAATGGACTTAATGAAAACATCTGGACAGCTTTCTTCTTCTTCCTTCCTCCTACACGATTTTTTTTGTCTTCTTTTCACAGAACTGACTTTGTTTCACATTGAGTTCTTTACATTTCTACATGAAAAGAGTGTTGTCCTAAAAGAGAACACATTTATTGTATATCTTTATTTAAAGTAGAAACAAATACACAAGCAAACACAAACACACTTTTAAACAAAGGCCAAATAACAAAGGTAGAATATTGTTCCCGTAAATTATTTTCTTTTACTTAAAATATCAACTTACAGCTTGTTTTATATTATAATAAAATATGCAAAGAATAAAACGGACTTAATGAAAACATCTGGA
Source organism: Limanda limanda (assembly GCF_963576545.1). NCBI lineage: Eukaryota > Metazoa > Chordata > Actinopteri > Pleuronectiformes > Pleuronectidae > Limanda > Limanda limanda. Next base: position 838,480 of record NC_083658.1, on the reverse strand, counting down.
CAGCTTTCTTCTTCTTCCTTCTTCCTTCTTCCTTCCTCCTCCTACATGATTCTCTTTGTCTTCTTCTTTTCACAGAACTGACTTTGTTTCACATTACATTTCTACATGAAAAGAGTTTTGTCCTAAAAGAGAACACATTTATTGTATATCTTTATTTAAAATAGAAACAAATACACAAGCAAACACAAACAGTAGAAAATTGTTCCCGTAAATTAATTTTTTTTACTTAAAATATCAACTTACAGCTTGTTTTATATTATAATAAAATATGCAAAGAATAACACTGACAAATCTGGAAAAAACATCTGGACAGAATGTGCAACACCTCTTGTCTTCTTCCTCCTCCTCCTCCTCCTCCTCATGGTTTCGGGGGGGCCTCCTCGTCTCTGCTGGCCTTCTCCATGACGGAGTAATACTCCAGGGCTGTGTGCACCGGCTCCAGAAGATGTTGCTGCACAATCATTTATAAAAAAGGGAAATATGACTTGATGAATCTGAATATTTAAAGTAGTGATCTGGTGACGAAGCTCTGGTGATGAAGTGTGTGTTGCTGTGTGTAGTGTGTGTTGCTGTGTGTAGTGTGTGTTGCTGTGTGTTGTGTGTGTTGCTGTGTGTAGTGTGTGTTGCTGTGTGTTGTGTGTGTTGCTGTGTGTAGTGTGTGTTGCTGTGTGTAGTGTGTGTTGCTGTGTGTAGTGTGTGTTGCTGTGTGTAGTGTGTGTTGCTGTGTGTAGTGTGTGTTGCTGTGTGTAGTGTGTGTTGCTGTGTGCAGAGCAGCTGTGAGTCTCACCTCCAGACAGGGGAACATCTTGCAGATCTCAGTGTACAGCGGCAGCAGCACGAACCGGATGAAGCTGGTCTGAGACGACGGTTTGGAGACTTTGTCCCGGTCCATGAAGGGACTCACAGGAAGTCCCTTCTGTTTCTCTCTGTCGCTCTGACAACGGGAAACAAACACGCGTCCATCAGAGCTTTGAGTTTGATTCTGTAATCCTGAGAATTCAACCTAAAGAAACTCGGTTCAATTATACTCTGTCACCTTCCATTTCCGTTTCTATGGTAAAGACCTAGCATGTTTTTCTTGTTTTTATCCAGATGTGTGAATGAAATGACAGCTGGGTGTTTAAATCTGACACAAGGAGATGATTCCTCTCATCACCACTAGTCTGGGAATCCTCCAGTCACTTCCTGTGAGGAGAAGCACCACCGACCTGGTTGAAGAACTCCTGCAGCAGACAGTCCAGCCACTGCTCGGCCACCGCCATCGGCCGCGCCTCGTTGGAGATGTCGCTGACCTTCAGCAGGATGTTCATCAGCTGCAGACGCACAACCAGGGGTGAGAGCTGTCATGAAGTGATGGAGACAGAAGCGTTCAGAAGGTTTCAGAAGGTGCAAGGTTCTTGTCTTTACCACTTCCTTGTGCTCCTTGTTGCTGAAGTTGAACTCCGACTGGATGGACCTGAACCGGTTGAGGATCTCGTTGTGTCGAGCCATGTCGGTGGCCAGGATACATCTGCACAAACACAATGGTTCCATGAGAGAGAAGGTGAGGAAACAAGGGAGTAACACAAAGAAGAAGAAGAAGAAGAAGGAGAAGAAGTGGTACTTGATCATTCCTCCTCGGATGAGTTTGTACTGCTCGCTGCTCACGTTCTTCAGGATGTTGCACTCGGGCTGCAACAGAAACTCATTTCATTTACTTTAGAAACTGTTATTATTTAATTCTGAGTATATCAATGTTTTTTGCATTAGATAGATTTACATAAAATACTGGTTTTAATTGAGAATATCATGGAGATGCATTAAATTTGTGGATATTTTCTGCCAAAACCTAAATTTATTGTGAATCTGAGTTTTTTTCTACAGGATTGTTTTGATTTCAACGTATTTTCGAGTCATATTTGTGTTTATGGAGCTTCTCAGTAGCTTGTGTAGTGTTTTAATATCTGAACGTGTCATGTGTCTCGTACCTTGGCCAGGATCCCGAAGGCCACGGCACAGTGGTGGTTCTCCAGCGGTGAGATGTCGTTGTAGCGCAGAGCCAAGTCGGTCTGAGCGTTGATCTGTGAGGAGAAGAGCAAACACACAAAGGGATTAGGAACCAGCCCCCTGGTGGAGAGGAGGAGAACAGGCACGGGACCTGGTAGACGTTGCTGTAGCCGGGATGGTCGAGGTCGTGGCACAGAGCCGACGCCAACATGATGAACAGCTCGGTTCTTCCCAACTTGCTCCTGACGTCCGTCAGCCAGATGAGGCCGTACATCTGCACAGGAGACAAGAGGTCAGGACACATCTGGGATCTGAGGCCTTCACACAGGAGTTGTGGGTCTGCGGTTCCTCTGTGTGTGTGTGTGTGTGTGTCGTACCATCTGCGTGACACAGAAGCCGTGCTGGAAGTTGTGGAACGGGATGTTGTTGTAGTGGCAGTAGACCTCGAACAGGAAGTTCTGCAGAACCTCCAGCTCGATGTGGAACGCCGTCAGGAAGTCCAGGCTGGTGAACATCTGCTGGAGGAGGACCAGCATCTCCGCCTCCTCCCACTGCCTGGACACCAGGAGAGCAGGTGTGAGAGGAGAGTGTGTGTCTGTGTGTGTCTGTGTGTGTCTGTGTGTGTCTGTGTGTGTCTGTGTGTGTCTGTGTGTGTTTGTGTGTGTGTGTGTGTTCTCACCAGTTGTCAAATATGGGGGTCTTCAGAAGCTTGCTCACTTCCTCTGTCAGCTGCAGCGAGCTGCAACAGAAACAACACAAAGATCTTTGAGGGACTTTCACATCTTTTACTTCATTATCACAAACAGAGGAGACAGAGAGACAGTGAGACAGAGAGACAGTGAGACAGTGAGACAGAGAGACAGTGAGACAGAGAGACAGAGAGAGAGTGAGACAGAGAGACAGTGAGACAGAGAGACAGAGAGACAGTGAGACAGTGAGACAGAGAGACAGAGAGACAGAGAGACAGAGAGACAGTGAGACAGTGAGACAGAGGAGAGAGTGAGACAGAGGAGACAGTGAGACAGAGACAGTGAGACAGAGAGACAGTGAGACAGAGAGACAGAGAGACAGTGAGACAGTGAGACAGAGAGACAGAGAGACAGTGAGACAGTGAGACAGAGAGACAGAGAGACAGAGAGACAGTGAGACAGAGAGACAGAGGAGAGAGTGAGACAGAGGAGACAGTGAGACAGAGACAGTGAGACAGAGACAGTGAGACAGAGAGACAGAGAGACAGTGAGACAGAGAGACAGAGAGACAGAGGAGAGAGTGAGACAGAGGAGACAGAGAGACAGTGAGACAGAGAGACAGTGAGACAGTGAGACAGAGAGACAGTGAGACAGAGAGACAGAGAGAGAGTGAGACAGAGAGACAGTGAGACAGAGAGACAGAGAGACAGTGAGACAGTGAGACAGAGAGACAGAGAGACAGAGAGACAGAGAGACAGTGAGACAGTGAGACAGAGGAGAGAGTGAGACAGAGGAGACAGTGAGACAGAGACAGTGAGACAGAGAGACAGTGAGACAGAGAGACAGAGAGACAGTGAGACAGTGAGACAGAGAGACAGAGAGACAGTGAGACAGTGAGACAGAGAGACAGAGAGACAGAGAGACAGTGAGACAGAGAGACAGAGGAGAGAGTGAGACAGAGGAGACAGTGAGACAGAGACAGTGAGACAGAGACAGTGAGACAGAGAGACAGTGAGACAGTGAGACAGAGAGACAGAGGAGACAGAGGAGACAGAGGAGACAGAGGAGACAGTGAGACAGTGAGACAGAGGAGACAGTGAGACAGAGGAGAGAGACAGTGAGACAGAGGAGACAGAGGAGAGAGAGAGAGAGAGAGAGACAGTGAGACAGTGAGACAGTGAGACAGAGGAGACAGTGAGACAGTGAGACAGAGGAGACAGTGAGACAGAGGAGACAGTGAGACAGTGAGACAGAGGAGACAGTGAGACAGAGAGACAGAGAGACAGAGAGACAGAGAGACAGCTTCAGCTCCGGTGTCCTGGGACGTTACACTTTTCCCCAGATTCCTGTGTGTGCCAGGTCACCTGATGTTGAGGAACTTCCTGCGGACCTGCTGGCGTTCCTCCTGCACGCTCAGCTGAGGCGTCCTGGGCGTCGGGGGGGACTTGGCGAGACGCTGGTGTCCGTCCTCGTCCTTGAAGAGACCGATCCAGCTCAGGTGCTCCACGCTCTGACAGGAGAGAAGCAACTTCTCATACCACGTTAACTTCATTCTGCTTGGATTGTATTTGCTAGAAGTTAGAATAAGGTCTGGACAGTCTCCTGGATATATGGTTCTATCTTGGTTTATTATTATTATCAAGATTATAGAGATAGATACATTAGATTTTTATGACAATATAGAGAAACTATGTCCAGTTCTGCAGCTTTGGAATCATGTAATAATCTAAAGTTTCCTGTGGAGCAGATCAGCAGCTGTGGTTTCTCCTGAGTTCTCTGGATCAGATGTGACGAACCTCCAGCTTCCTCTTGAACTCGTCCACGTGGATCTTCAGCTCGCTCATGATGTCCGGCGCCCCCCCCACGTCCTGGAGGACCCTGCTCTCCAGCTGGTGAAGCCTGGAGACGCAGGCAGGACACAACAGTGAGTCGTCTGCACCATAGACATATATAAAGACTAGATGTCTCGTTCGACAGTAGTGGTAAATAACCATAACTTACTCCATTTTCAATCGATTTTGAAACGGTCTGGTTTGTTATAAACGTCAGAGATGTAGATATGACACTGCATACTTATGAATAATTATGTTATTTTCTAAAATAATTAATAATTTATGCAGTGTCATAACTACATCTCTGCCGTTTATAACAAACCAGACCGTTTCAAAATCGGTTGAAAATTGAGTAACTTAAGGTTATTTACCAACACAATGTTATGGGTGAGCGAGCTGCCCCCTAGCAAGATGGCCGCCATGTGGTGACGTCCGGCTCCGTTGGCCGGCAACGCAGACGAGACATCTAGTCTTTATATATGTCTATGGTCTGCAAAGTGACCAGCAGGAAGTCACGGCTCAGGACCAACTCACCTGTCCTCCATGGCGTCCAGGTCCGAGGCCTTCGCCACACCTGCAGACACACGGGCAGAACTCACTCAGATCCAGAAGGTTCTTACAGAAGCTCAACGAGAGGAGAAGCAGGAGGTCTCACCCTGCAGGTCGGACGCCACCACCTCCAGCCGGTAGAACGACTCCCTGCTGTTGGCCTCCAGCCCGGGGGAGATCTTCACCACGGTTCCCTCTCGGTTGTACATCTTCAGGATGTGGTGAGGCCCCGCCTCCGCCGCCGCTCGGAACAGATCTGACCGACACAGCCAGGAACAGTCAGCAGAACCAGAGACTTTCAATCATCTCACGGAAAGAACTCATCATTTCTGCAGCTTCAGTGAAAACAGGATCTTCTCTCATGTTCCTCAGCTTCTGGTTGTTTTCACACATTTATTTATTCATTATTCGTTCGTTATATCAACATCAGAGAAACTCTAAAGTCTGACTCACAACAAATTTATTTATTCAGCTCATTTAAAACAACAGGATTTGAACCAAAGTGATTTAAAATCCTCACAAAGAAAGTAGTGAAATGATGGAATAACTAACGATGCAAGAGGAACATGCAGCAAAAGACACAGGAGATAAAGTAGAAGTAAGACTGAAGGAGACGTGTGGACGACCTCAGTGACCTTGAGACAGAAGAGGAGTCATGAGATCAGTGATGTATCGAGTGGCTGAACCAATAAGAGCTTTATTAACAGATCTTTGATGACCAGTTCAAGTCTCTCTCTCTCTCTACAAGACTCTAGGTCGTAGATTCAACATCGGAGTGAGAAGAACTTCATAAAACGACTGAAACCATCTTTTAACTTCTTTGGTCCATGTCCCATCTGCTAACATGGAGCTGTTCTACTATCCTAACATATATCTGTGTTCTAATCTTCTTTCTCTGTTGTCAAGTCAAAGGTGAAGAGTGTCGTGTGACAAGGTGAAGAGTCTTCAGGTGCTGAGGACAAAGCTCTCTGAGCTGAGGACCTGTCACACACACATGGAGCTCGGCTCCTCAAACAGAATCAGCAGCAGAAACCATCTCACACTTTTCATTTCACTTTCCTTCTGCCGACTCGTTCATCTCACATTAAATCTGCCAGCGAATGAGACGCAGCTTTACTTCTCTACATCAGGAGTGTGAGGTCCCCCCCCCCCGGAGAGCGACTCATCGGACTTCAGGCTCCGTCTCCCCCCCCCCCTCACCTTCGACCTCCGCAGCAGAGCAGTCGGATCCGAACTCGGCCTTCTCCAGTTTCCCGTTCACCTGGAAATGGATGATTTTTGTCGTCATTCCAGAACAAGAGGGACGAGACCTGTTCCTCAAAAGACTGAGACGCCTCTTGACCGGGGGAGGTTCACCTTGGACGAGGGAAGCTAGACACCTGCTGCTGACAGAGAGACCACCCACTCCTCCACCCACCCACTCCTCCACCCACTCCTCCACTCCTCCATCCATCCATCCACTCATCCGTCCAAGGCTGAATGAACGACCAGTGGTTTCCCCGACAGCTGTCGATCTCCTCATTGAAACTGAATCTGTTTATTTATTATTCATTAGAAATGTGTTCTCATTAAACTATAGATCTCGTTGTATATATGTATATCTATGTATAAATAACTATCTGTGTGTTAAGACCTGAATGGTTTGAGTTTAATTTGATGAATAAAGAATGTGAATAATTAACAGACAGAAAACTTTCGGGGGAAATGTATTAATCTGTTTTAATTTCATGGAAATTGTAAGGCTGCAACAATTAATATCTTTTATCAAATTAATCATAATCAGAAAATTGGGAAAAAGACAGATATTTCTTACTTACTTACAAACAACATGACCATCATAATTATTGCTATTTACTTTTCCTCTAATATTTCGAATCAAGAACCAGTTCATTGATCCAGGTCTGATCCATAGACTGTATATAAATAATAACAGTTTTTAAAGATAAAAATAATGATGATAGTTTATTATTACTCATCTATTAATGAATAATTAACTCTTATTTACAGTCTATGATCTGATCCTAGGTGCAGTTCCCACCTCCTGCCGGCAGGTGTCGTGGTTCTGCCGCTGCCTCACCGCAGGATGTACGGCGGCTGACATGTGACAAACCCAGTGACTGGCGGTGTGTTGACGGTCTGTGCTTGTGTCTGTTGTCCGGTCCTGTCGGTGGACCAGCACCGGAACTTCCCTGTGTCCGACCCGGAGCTCCGGCACCGACCCGCGGGACTTTTCCTCCGGGACAACCGCGTCCATCCGGCGGGTGAACGTGGAACCGGCCACCGGATCGAACCCGGTTCCTTGACCCGCCCCGAGGCAGCTGAAGTCCGGCCACAGCCGCCGGACCCGCCGCTGACTTAGCTCCGCTGCTAACAGCCCCACCGGGATCAAGGTAAAGCCAGCTAGCAGCGAGCTAGCCCGGGAAGCTAACAGCTCCACGGAGGGCTCCCTTCACTTCCAGCTGCTGATGCTAAGCTACAGGTTAGCAAGATGGCTCCTGCTCATGTGTTCTATTAAACTTGTTCTGCAGGAGCAGCTTCATGGAGCCCAGCCCGCCTGAGGAGGCTTGACCCCGGGGAGAGCTCGGCCTGACAGCTGCAGGAGCTCCGGGGGGAGGAGGACCAGGAGGAGGACCAGGAGGAGCACCAGGAGGAGCTCCATGGAGGAGGACCAGGAGGTGCCCCTCGTCAGCATGGACTACCTGCTGGAGCAGGCGATGCACAAGGACCTGGGCAGGAGGCTCCAGGTGGGGCCGGAGCTCCTGGAGATCATCCTGGACCCGGAGCGCTGTCCCGAGCTGGAGCAGGACCAGAGCTCCCTGGACCGGATGGTGGACTCCGTGGCCAGCTCCTGGGTCAACTCCAGCAACTTCAAGGTGAGGACAGGTGGAGCCAGCAGGCAGCAGCCCATGAGCAAGGCACCCTCAGCTGCATGGAGGTCTGTAGACCACCTGCTGTGAGGCTGGATCTCTCCTGTAGGTCAGGAACCAGGAGAAGGGAAGGAGAGCAGAAGCTTGATGCTGAAGGTCTCAGTGTGATGAAGGTCTCATGTGATGAAGGTCTCACTGTGATGAAGGTCTCAGTGTGATGAAGGTCTCACTGTGATGAAGGTCTCAGTGGGATGAAGGTCTCAGTGTGATGAAGATCTCAGTGTGATGAAGGTCTCAGTGTGATGAAGCTCACACATGATGAAGGTCTCAGTGTGATGAAGATCTCACTGTGATGAAGGTCTCATGTGATGAAGGTCTCACTGTGATGAAGGTCTCACTGTGATGAAGGTCTCACTGGGATGAGCTTCCAACCAGCAGCAGATGTTCGAGTCCCATCACCGGTTGTGTCTCTTTGCATCGTTGTGTGTTTCAGTCCCGAGCTCACACAGGAGCCCACCTGAAGGTCCCAGGCCAGGTGGGCTCTCTCCTCCTGATCCAGACCTGCTGGCTCCAGAGTTATGATATTATATTATAGATTCAACAGAATAAAGTAATAGTACATGATACAGATCTGTTTGTATCTATGATGGTGAGAACCTGCAGGAGTTAGATCATCTATTATTCACTCTGCTCCTCTGAGGGCTGCAGGATCCACAGAGTGAATCTGGACCAACCAGGTTCTGAGCTGGAAACCTTCTTGCTGTGAGGCTACGGGGTTAAACATCCACATATATAAATACATATATAAGTATTAGTTAGAGCTAAGTTCTATTCTATTCTATATCTATTTAAATCCAGATTAAAAACGTCCACATGGTGAAAATCTCTTATTCTGTTCCAGAGCTTCTGAACAAGTCACAGAACAGCAGCAGTCAAATGCCAGATTTGTTCCTGGAGTTTGTGTCTTCGATCTAAACCACACACACAGACACACACTGACACACACAGACACACACACATCCAGACACACACAGACACACACTGCCCTGGAAACGCAGCCTCCCTCGGCTCTAATGGGGACGGAGCTCCGAGCGTAGATCTTAATTTACAGGCACCATTAACCCAGTTTCCTCCGCTGTGTGACCGAGACACCGGGGAGGAGCCACTTCTAGTCAGCTGCCTGCTCCTGTGTGTGTCTGTGTGAGTGAGTCTGTGTGAGTGTGTGTTTGTCTGTCTGTGTGTGTGTGTGTGTTAAATGTTGTTAATGTGTTGTTCCTGTCATGTAAATGAAAAGCCTGTTCAGAGAGTTTAACGACAAAGACTGAAGGTCGACATTTACTGTGAAACACTGAAAGAAGAAGAAGAACAACCAGATAAACAGCTATGATAATAATAAACTTTATTCATACAGCACTTTTAAAAAGAGCTTTAAATTGCTGGAACAGGATTAAAACTCTCCAGACGAATATGATCAGAGAATTAAATAATGCAAAAGTGAAACAATTAGAATCCAGCATCAAAACAACAATAATAAAACCATTAACATGTTTAATAAATATAGTTTGATGAATAAAGCTGCAGACTATATTATTTGAATGTCAGTTGTTTTGTTATTATTACAATAACATTACACACAATCGGCCTTATCACAAACCACACCCACATTATATCAGGAAAAATGAAATAAAACAAAACAACCAAAGTGTATATAATACAAATAATATTTATCTGTCATATTGTCGTGTGGTTCAGTTTCTGTAGCTGAACTTCAAGTGAGACGAGTTATGATGTGTGATTATGGGATGTACAAGTTGAATATGATTGATTGAAACATGAAGACGTCTTAAAACGTTCAGTTCCACTTAATCTATATAATAAAACTAAACAGTGCAGTAAAAGTGCTGAAAATGATTAATAAGGTAAATAAAAGTATGTAAACATATGAAAACTTCAGTGTAAAGATCAGATGTTGGTTTGATTCAGTTGTAGCGTCCCGCGTCCACCAGGTGTCGCCAGATCTGTTTCTTAGTTTTTATTTTTATTTTAACAAGTTTTGTTGTTTCTCTTTTAAGAGAATTTTCCAAAAATTGCACCGGAACTGAACCGAAGCTCAGATGGCGCGTAAGTGTTGTTTCATGACGTCAGCTGAGACGCTCTCAATCAGTATTCATTGAGCGTCTCTCTCACCCCATGACAAGGAAGGATACTACGTCATCGGCCGGCTGCTCATTACCTGCTGGGAGCCGGGACTTCACTCATGGTGCAGAGTGGGTTCACTGGTTCCCCCCCCCCAAAACCACTCCCACGTCATCAGCTCGCAGCCCCGTGACGTAACACCGCGGGGTCGCTGCGTCTTCCGCGTTTCTGAAGGAGAAAGTCCCGGTTCTGTGTGATTACCCAGAATGCTTTGCGGCGCAAATTCAAATCCCTTGCTCCTGATTGGCTGGATTTGCTGTGAACGTTTCTGATGTTTTGGGATGTAGACTCGTGTGTTCCAGTGTGTTTACTTCCGGTTTACTTCCTGTTGGTTGTTTGTTTGTGTGTTTATCTGTGTGTTTGTGTGTTTATCTGTGTGTTTGTGTGTTTATCTGTGTGTTTGTGTGTTTATCTGTGTGTTTGTGTGTTGTCAGGTGGTTTTGTTGGGGATGGACATTCTGTCGGCTCTCGTCTCTCGACTGCAGGAGAGATTCAGGACTCAAGTAGGAACTGGTGAGCTGCCTCCATGTGACCAAATACAATCCTCTTCTATTAATCATATATTTATATATATAGAGAAAAGGTTTGTTAATGCTTATAAGATATACAGTTAAGTTCTGCTCCTTCTATAAAACATTTATTTATTTACTGTGTCATTTTAAATTATACTTAATGTATTTAATTGAGAAATAAAGCATTTTATTTAATTTTGAATAAAATAAAGTATTTATTTAATGAGCATTCTGTATTAATCTTTATAAAATAAATATTATTTTTAATTTGTGTTGCAGACTCACAAAATCATAGAAGGATTATGTAAAATAAGAAGTTACAACACTTGGACACTTAATACGAATAAATCCCATAAACACATCAAATTAATAAATATGAGATCAGAATAAAATAGACCTTAATTATTATATATTATTATTATTGGTGTAAACTCTGGTTTCTGTGTCGGCTCAGTTCTTCCGAGTCTCATCGACCGACTCGGAGACTCCAAGGACCAAGTTCGAGACCAGGACCAGGCGCTGCTGCTGAAGATCATGGACCAGGCCGCCAACCCTCAGGTACACAATACTTCATATCATATATTAATATATTATGAAGTCAATCAGAGGACAGTTTAGTTTTGGTCATTTTAATCCTCAACTAGTCGAGATCCTAATGTCAAAGGTTTGTGGAACATGTGTGTTGTCAGTACGTGTGGGAGCGGATGATCGGCGGCTTCAAACACAAGAACAACAGGACCAGAGAAGGACTTTGTCTGTGTCTCAACTCAACACTAAGCGTGTAAGTGGAGATTTAAATTACATGGTTTCAACTGTAGAGTTAAATCAGCTCTGAAATCCACAGTTTGTTTCTGTCTCGTGTTTTATTCCTCATCGTGTCTCGTTTTCTAATCCTTATCTTTTTGTGTTTTCCAGGTTTGGATCTCAGAGTCTGACGCTGAGTAAAATAGTTCCTCACATCTGTAACCTCCTCGGAGATCCGACCAGTCAGGTACGAGCTGCTGGACACGACTCAAACCAACTCGGTCTTTGTATTCAGCGCTGGTGGTCGAGTCATGTGACTGATCAGAACCAATCAGGAAGAGAACGTGGGCGTCATGGTTTACAAAAGTCTCAGTTTCTCTTCGTCCAAACTAAAACACAAACCCAGAGTTTTCAAATTAAAAACTGCAGCAGCTTTAACAAATGTCTGGAGAGTAGTGCAGATGTCAGACGTAACCACAGCAACAGTGATGAGTTCTAAAACTAAAAATTAATGATGTGGATATAACTGAAGGATTTCCACATGCTGCCATCTACTGGTCATATACGATCATTACATCTCAGCAGGGCTGGGTCACACCATGAACCAGACTCTTTGTTCTGGTTCATTTTCTAAACTCATTCCCTGTTAAAGTGTTAGAGTTACTTTGAGTTAGAGTTTGTTTTCCTCTGACGAGCAGCAGACGTCCGTCATCACCGGACCTCGGTCCCGACGACAGGAAGCTGCGCCCAGGAACTTCCTGTCAGGACTCCAAACACACTCGCATACGTTAAGCTCTTGTCTTCAAGTAAAATAAGAGATTTCATCACCAAAATAATAAAGAAACCGCTCCAACTTTATTTTAGCAAAGTGAGTAAAGTAGAGACGAGATAAACAGATTTGTAGTTTTTTTATAAATACATGTTCACAATACAATGAGAAGTTTAAAATATAAAGAAATGTAAGTGAATATTAATGATACTATCGACAGTCTAGTAGTTTGTGTTGACATGTGTTCTTATGGTCGACCTGCAGGTGCGTGACGGCGCCATGAGCTGCCTCATCGAGATCTACCGCCACGTGGGCGAGCGAGTGAGGATGGACCTGGGAAAGAAAGGTCTGCCTCAGTCAAGGTGCGTTCACAAACACTCTGGAGAAATCTGCCTATAAATTCATCAAGTTCTATTTCTGCTGCAGATGAAGATCATTTGAATGTGATTTGTTTTCTTGTGACTTTAATAGTTTACGAGAGTTAATTCCGTGGTGTGTGTTCTGATTGTTGTCGTCCACGCGTCGCCTGCAGCTCATGTGACCTCGTGTCAATGTGTTCATCAGCTCTGGTGCATTCTGGGATGTGACTTTGTCCTATTTCACTTTCCTCCTGAGAGCGTCTGCCGGCCTGAAGGCAGCGATGCTTAATTCTCAGTTTGTCCTTCTCTCTGTGTCCAGGCTCAACGTCATCTTCAGCAAGTTTGATGAAGTCCAGAGGTCGGGGAGCATGGTCCTGTCGCCTGTGTCGGGTAAGATCAAGCTCCTCCCCCTCCCCGCTGGCGCCGTGCGCTCGGGGCATCGTTGTGTGTAGCGTTGTCTTGTCGTAGTGAGCGTCCTGAGGACAAACCATCATGTGACCCTTTGTTGATCCGTCCACTTGCTGGTGAAGTTGTTTTCTGAGGCAGAACGTTTGCATCTGTGCCTTTCTGGTCCAGTCCCTCATGTTCTCGTATGCTCTGGGTGGTCTTCGGTGGTTTGGAGAAAACCTTCCGTCCTTCAGTCTCTCTGCAGACGCTGTGTTGTCCGTCTTTCTGTCAGAATGAAACCGGAGCTGGTGTCTTTGTGCCGGTGGGAGGCGACGAGCTTTCAGTGATGAGTTCCCACTATCGTGATCCACAGAGCCTTTATTGTGAAGGAGCCGCAGGAAGTGTTCATTTAATATTTATCAAACCATTTTCCAGTCATGTGACCTGTTGTCAGAATGAACAGATAGAGGAGGTGGGCGTGTCCCGTCCCCCCCCGACCGTCACAGAGAGGACGAGGCTGGACGTCACCTGAGCAGACGACAGCAGGAGGCGTCACTCTGACCTGGAAAACAGAGACGAGACACAGAGGAAGACAGACCTGGGCGAGGAAGAGAGAGAGAGAGAGAGAAGATTCAAGTAAAGAAGAAGCTCAGAAAACTAGAGGAAGTGCAGACTCTGCTGTGGCAGCCCAGGGGCTTTTATTTTGTAGGAGTGGTGTCAGCTGTTGTCCGTACAGTCACAAGACCAGGTTGCAAGGGAGGGGGGGAGAAGGGGGGGGGCAGTTCATTAGGACGCCAGCGACTCGTCCTCCTGCAGACTCACAGCCTGGAGGAGGAGGAGGAAGTTAAACTCTGCAGGTAAATTCATCTCAAACAAGAACTGGTTTCTGGCTCCGAACTGAGCTGCTGCTGTTTCCTGTGTCGGGATCTTTGAGCTCGTTAGTCGTCGGATCAGAACCAGGACTCCAGGCTCAGTGAAGATCTGTCACCTGACGTAAACATGTAAAGTATTTCAGTCATTCTACTTATTCTGGTTTTTACAGTTGAAGGAACTCTGTCAGTTCTTTATTTCCACCTGTGAACAGAAGTTGTCAGTGTTGTTGTGTTGAAACCAGTTAAACATGTGAGTTAAAGACCAGTTAAACATGTGAGTTAAAGACCAGTTAAACATGTGAGTTAAAGACCAGTTAAACATGTGAGTTAAAGACCAGTCAAACCAGGATTATTACTGAACTATGTTTAAATAAACCTCAGTAGCTGTTATTAATAATGTGGAGCTCTTATATAACAGTTACTTAAAGTCCTAGAATGAGAAGAAATCACAAGACAATTACAGAAAATAACTCAAACGTCTAACAAGTCCTAGAATGAGAAGAAGTCCCAAGACGGTGATAAAATCAATAATATTAATGAAAAAGCAAAGTATTAAAAGAAAAATACAGTAATCAGTCTTTAATTAATGTAACTATAAATAGTCATCGTTCTTAAAATATCTAAGAAATGACTCAAACGTCTAAAGCATAATCTAAATCAAGTTTTATTGGATTTATTGATTGACTAATTGTTTCGGTTCCTAGAAACCAAACAGCTTCTTGACGTTAATGAAGTTATTTCCTTTCTCTAAATGAAAAGTGTTCAGATGAAATAATAACCGAGCTCATGATCGACTCACTGGTTCCTGCTGGTCTGTCCCCGAGCGGCCTGGTCGTCCTCAGAGACGCTCGTGTGTCATCAACTGAGCCGAGCAGAATAATTATCTATGTTAATTAATGATCTGTTCAAGGTGCAGGTGAAAGTTTGAATTATTTTGTCAAACCACAAGTTTAAAGATACACGTGCTTTTATTCTGGGGTTTGATAAACTCCTGAATAATACTCCGGGCGCCGTCTGGTGCTGAGAGACCAGGACGGGTTCTCGTCTCTCAGCAGGACTTGGGTTGCAGCGATGGAATCCTCCTGAATAATGAACGCTGTGCAGGGACAGACAGAGAGGGAGAGAAAGAGAGAGAGAGAGGGAGAGAGAGAGATGTTGAAACACATCCGGTGCTTTAGTTGCTTTATTGACTCTAAATTATCATAATTCACTAAATGAACATCATCTGTTTGAAGAAGACTTGAAACTAGAGACTGAGACAGAAACTCCTGAATGTTTACTGACGTTATAAAGAGAGAAGAAGAGTCACTTTCTACAGAAACTACCAGTTGAGTCGCCCCCTGCTGGTCACGACACAGAACACAGGCTGGTCTGTAATTCAACTGGACTCTTTATATTGATAATTATATCATATCAATATCTGTGTAGTTGTAAACCGTGTCCTGCCACAGACGCTCCTCTGATCAGAAACCTGACAGGAAGCTGACGGAGGCCAAACAGGAAACAGGAACTGAGACGGACCGATGTGAAAAACCCAACGACAGATAAATATAAACCCAGACGAGTTCCACAGCTGATGTTCAGATAGAGAAGTGAAGTAAAGATGCTGGATAACAAACAACTGGTTGAACATCTGTCCGTCCATATGACTTATCGGGGGAAAAGGAATGATATGAAATATATTCTTGGTTTGAATCGTGTTGAAGCTTCTGATCCTCACGTCACCTCAGCTCCTGTTACTCCTCTCTCTCTCCTCATGTGAGCAGACTGGGATCTGTGGGAAAGTTGTGAACAATCGCTCTGTGGGTTAGGGTTAGCTCCTCCCACTGGGGCTCCAGCTGGTGGAGAGGTGCAGGTGAAAGGCGGCGGCGGGCGTTTCCTCCTCAAAGGCCGAACGCCGCGTAAATCATCCCGGCTCCTCCTCCGTGTCCAGCTGCTTTGTCTCAGTGGGAAACCAGAGCTGCAGGTAGAGAGAGGGGAGGAGTCAGTGTGGTGGTCCTGGCGCTCCCACGCTCCCCCGGCTTCCCCCCCGGTTCACTGACGCCTCACCTCTCAGTCGGACGCCATCAGGCTCCGAGACGCCGCTGGGAGGAAAGCCTGCGACCCGGAGGTTCACCACCAGTCACACTCACTTTGTTCCACTGAGCGATTCTCAATTAGTTTCTCTGTGAGAACGAGAGGATTTACTCTGTTTCACTTTAGTTCTAAACATGTTGAA
>NC_083658.1:792500-820000 GCF_963576545.1 Limanda limanda | reverse complement strand
TTATTTATTTATTCATCCAGCTTTTAGATTTCAGTCGATCATCGTTTTGTCCACATTATTATTGCAGCCACACATTATTAATATAATTAGAGCAGATAGATAGATAGATAGATAGATAGATAGATAGATAGATAGATAGATAGATAGATAGATAGATTGATAGATTGATAGATTGATAGATTGATAGATTGATAGATAGATAGATAGATAGATAGATAGATAGATAGATAGATAGATAGATAGATAGATAGATAGATAGATAGATAGATAGATTACTTTATTCATCCC
The DNA here is from genome assembly GCF_963576545.1 of Limanda limanda. Lineage (NCBI taxonomy): Eukaryota > Metazoa > Chordata > Actinopteri > Pleuronectiformes > Pleuronectidae > Limanda > Limanda limanda. The sequence continues at coordinate 819,712 of NC_083658.1, read as the reverse complement.
CGAAGGGAAATTAAGTCGTCATAGCAGCCGGTATATTTGAATACAATAAAATACAATACAATAGAATAGAATAAAATTAAAAATTAAAAATATATATTATATTATATATTATATATAATATATTATTGTATATTAATACTCTTGAGGTTTGATCAACAGTCTCATGAGTTAGAGGAAGAAGAAGCTAAACGATTCCTCCTCTGTTTGGACTCTGGTTGGAAACACAGAAGCTATTGTCACGTCTGTTGTCTCTGAGACTCTGACCTTCACCCTCCTCTTCATCGGGAGCTGGTTGGTGATGTAGGAATGTGAGTTATGTCGCCCGGCGCTCCGATGCTCGGCCGTGGCGTTCTCCTTGTGAAGCTCCTTGTTGATCCAAACCCTCTCGTCTCTCTCCATCCAGACAAGAACTTTGAGGAAGATGACTCGGTGGACGCCGGCCGCTCCTCTTCCTCGTCCAAAGCAGCGTCTCAGTCCGGGAAGAAGACGGTGAGCATGGGGTCGTTCCGACGCCCGCCCTCCGCCGCCAGCGCCAAGTCTGCAGGTCAGAACCACCACGACGAATCACTCACGTTCCACACGTTCAAACTCTCTTCAATCTTCCATTGAAATATTTCTCCCTGTTCTCTAAAGCTGATTTAATAAAGTGTGAGATAACGTAATTCATTAAGAGAAGAAGAAGCTTTGTTGGTTTATAAACAGATTTATTTATATTTACTGACAGCGTTGGAGCTGAGACCTGAGGTGATTCATTACTGTTGAGCAGCTTCTTTATTAGATTAGTTTGATTCCATCGTCACTTCTTAATAAAAACACATAGTCCCAAAGGTTTTGAAGTTTTGAATCTGTCTTCTGGTTTTGAATCCGGTGTCTCTGTGGTCAGGACGGGACGCTGCAGCCGGAGCCGTGGACGAGGACTACATCATCCAGGCCTTCGAGGACGTTCCCACGGTGCAGGTAACACGCCGCTCTTCACTTTGTTCCACATCTTTATCATAGTTATGTTTTAGATTAGATTAGATTTCTTTATTTATCCACACAACGGGGAAATTCACTTGTTACAGCAAAAAAGAGAAACAGAATTTAAATAACAGTGCCGAAGCAACAATAAAAAAGAAAGATCAAAATATATACACTACTAAACTACACATAATGAGAGTAAAAATATACAGAAAACAAAAACAACCTGCAAAACAGACACTGTGCAAAAGCAGGTACTGGGGAGAAAGTGGAGTGATGTAAGTGTTATTGTAATGAAAACAAAAGTATTATAAGTAATATTGCAACAGTAGTGACCATGATACAGAAAAATAATTAAAAGTAAGTGACCATAATATAAATAATACTACAAGATAGTATAAAGGAAAATATAAATATTGCAATGTAACCATTATAAGTGACCATGATATAAATATAGATGTAAAGTGTTGAATATTATTGTGCATAGTAGTGATCTGAGTAAAAAAATAAAAAATAAATAAGAAAAATACAAATACAAATACAGCTATGGTGAGAGGTTGAGTGGTTATTCAGCCGTTGTTTCCTCTGCTTCTCTCTTTCCTCTTCCCTCCCTGCTTCAGATCTACTCCAACCGGGAGGTGGAGGACGCCATGACCAAGATTCGAGACGTGCTGTCGGACGACAAGAAGGACTGGGAGCTCCGCGTGGCGGCGGTAAGACGTCCTCGCCTTCTCTCTCTCAGCGTAGATTAACGAGTCAGAGAAGAGAACGTTGACCTTCTTCTCCTCCAGCTGAAGAAGGTGCGCTCGCTGCTCCTCGCCGGCGCTCCGGAGTTCGACGGCTTCCTGCAGCAGCTGCGACTCACCGAGGCGGCGTTCAAGCTGTCGGCCAAAGACCTGCGCTCCCAGGTGGTGAGGGAGGCCTGCATCACTCTGGGGTGAGAGAACATCCTCATATCGTTCTGAACAACAACTTTTAAAACGTATGAAACCGAACCAGGTGATGTTAGGATGGAGGAGAAGAAGTGTTGATCTGCTGGTGACGAGTCTCCTCTGTCCTCAGGCACCTGTCGCTGGTGCTCGGCAGCCGCTTCGACCACGCCGCCGAGGCCGTGATGCCCATCCTCCTCAACCTGCTGCCCAACAGCGCCAAGATCATGGCCACCTCGGGCATCGCCGCCATCCGCCTCATCCTCAGGGTACGTGAGGATGTTTAATGATGTTGGAGGAGCTCAGTTATGGAAGTTCCAGCTGCACATGTTCACCAGCAGCAGGATAATAACGTTAGGTCAACGTTCTAATTTCATAGATTTAAATCACATGTCACCTCAGGAAGAAAAGCTGTTGACTGACTTAAAAATATGAATTTGACACAAAAACAGTGTTTGACCTTTTGATTTATCGAAGCTAAAAGAAAGAAGATTTGAATTAGATGTTAATTCCAGTTTCTTGTGTTTTGCAGCACACTCATTATCCACGACTCATCCCCATCATCACCAGCAACTGTCTCTCCAAATCTGTGGCGGTGCGAAGGTCAGACTTTCATGTGCTTCACTTTATTTCTTTGGTATCATTCTGTTTTCAGCTTTATTATAAATGACTCAAAGCTTTAAAATGATTTTGTGTTTTGCCTCCAGACGCTGCTTCGAGTTCCTGGACCTGCTGCTGCAGGAGTGGCACAGCAGCTCCCTGGAGAGGTGAATATCCACCGGAGTGAAACCCAGGCGGTTGTAAACGGTGTAAAGTGCTAAACGCTGCGTCTGAGGAAACGTGACACCGGCCCGATCAAGGTCTGGCTCAGCGGTTTCCATGGCGATGCCAGGGGAATCTCTGTCTGCCTCCAATAGGCTCATTGTGTTTCCGCCCGGCTGCTTCCTGCCGCCTGGGAGAAACCCGAGCTGACCCCCTGGTACCGGGGGGGGGGCTCTGGGTCTCATCGATCAGTCTGAGACTCGTCTCCATACAAATAAATATAAAAAGACAAACTGCATCATACGCCAATGTGGGTTAAAGGAATAAATATAAAGTTTTGTGTCAGTTTGTATGAAAAACTGACATCAAACCTTTTTTTTTTATTAGTTTTTTCGTTCACATACAGCAAAAATTCAAACATAAAGTGTAAACAAAAATTCTTAGAGGTAGAAAATAGCGGTAGGATGTCTTACACGATGTATGATGATAACAACAATGTGCTGAAACTGAGCCAGAACGGCTTTTATGAACCACAATTAACCTTTGACCCTTCCCACCCACTGACAAGACAAAAGTAAAATAATTACATAATTAAACCATTACATACTTTACATTATATCAAACCTTTTTAATTGGCTCAAACAATCTGAATATCAGTTGGTTGAGACTTAAGACAAATGTCATCTGGTCAGAAATTGATGTAAATCGTGTGATTTCACCTGAACGCAGCCTGTAGAGCTGCGAGCTGCCTACAGGGGTCAGTAAAGAGTCATGTTCCCTCCTCCTCCTGCAGACATGGATCCGTTCTGATGGAGACTCTGAAGAAAGGAATCCACGACGCCGACGCCGAGGCTCGGGCCGGGGCCAGGAAGTGAGTCACACCTCCAGGACGCAGGTTCATGAAGCTGAAGCTGTGCAGAGAACAAACGTGAACTTCTCCTGAGTCTTGTTTTCATTTCTCTCAGATGTTACTGGTCGTTCCACGGTCACTTCAGCCGGGAGGCGGAGCAGCTGTTCCAGGGCCTGGAGTCGTCCTATCAGAAAGCTCTGCAGAGTCACCTGAGGAGCGGAGAAGGTCCCATGTCCCAGCCCGCCTCCGACCGCTCCTCCTCCTCCTCGCAGGAGAGCCTCACGTGAGAAAGCTCCTCCTCCTTTTCTCACAGTCTGTTCTCAGGCTGGGCGATTTCAAGTTTTCCTTTTCACAAACTCATAACTAGTCAAATGTTTCTGTAATTCAGGCTCTGAAAACATCAACAAAAGTCTCAAATGTTTGTGTTTCCATTTGGTTTCTGTCTCACAGTCGCCCCCTGCCTGTGAAGAGCAGCACTGGAAGCAGCACCAACAGATGTAAACGCTCTAAATTCATTTAAATCAAAAATAAATGTGTTCACATTTTTCTCTTTCACGTGTTTTTCTGACTTCATCGTCTTGACTCTTTCAGCCAAACCGTCCCACGCCTCCAGGACGCCGGCTTCACTGCAGCGCTCTCGCAGCGACGTGGACGTGAACGCCGCCGCCAGCGCCACGGCTCGCACCCGGATGACCACGGTGCCGGCGCCCTCCTCCTCCTCGCCCTTCAGCTCGGCCTCGGCCCTCCCCCCCGGCTCCTACGCCTCCCTGGGTAAGGTTCCCAGCTGAGCTCTGTGGATCATTTGAATCCTCGTGATCAGAAGGTTCATCTCAGAACTTTGTACCAATTTCAGAAAGTTTTAAATTAGTTAATATTTTCCACCAAAACATCTTTTTAGTAAATATCTAACTTGTTTGAAAGGATTCTGAGAAACGATCTCATGACCTCAACTCATTTAATTTATTATTATTATTTGATTTATTATTCACACGTGGGACAGTTGATATGATCACTGGGATGTTTGTGCTCAGAGTCTTTATCCAAATATCATGTGACACGTTCACCTCCTGCGACAGGAAGTCAGGTTAACGACCTCGTCCTCAAACATACCTGCAGACTAACCTCTTGACCTCTTGACCCCTGACCCTTGTTGTGTCTCTCCCGGCCCCGCCCACCTGTCAGACGACTCGTGGTGTGTTAACGCAGACGGTAAGCTGTGTGGGGAGTGACCCGTGGCCCCCTGCTGTGTGTTGATCCCCTCATCAGTGCATGGGCTGTCCACGCATGGTGTTACCGTGACGTCTCTGTCCGTCTCTCTGTCCAACCGGGACGTTAAAGACAACAAGTCGCTGGAGACAAGTCGTCAGTTTAACAGACGATAGGAGAAACTTCAAGAACTTTATTCAGGATTATTTCATGTTTCATATTCCAGATCTCTCACTCAGTGACGCTGGTGTTTCTGTCTCTCGTCTCCGTCTGTCCCTCGTCTCACGTCCTTCAGTCTCAGTTTCACTCTCGTGTTGCTGCATGACAGAAGTCTGGAAAGTGTTGATTCTGAACCAGCAGCAGCAGCCTTCATATTCACAGTGTGTCTCCCCCCCCCCCCCCAGGTCGAGTTCGAACCCGCAGGACGAGTTCAGGAAACGGTCCGTCCGTGACAGACAGCCGGGGGCGGAGCCGAGGGAAGGTCGTCTCACAGTCCCAGCGTGAGTCCCTTCTCTTCTCTCGTGTCTTTCTGAATGTCTCTATTCTGTCCTCATCTGTGAATCTGAAGTCTCTCGTCCTCTGTGTCTCAGCCGGCAGCCGCTCCGGTTCCCCGGGTCGGGTCCTGAGCTCCGGCTACGGGAGAGTCCCGAGGCCGGCGATGGGCTCGGGCGCCGCCAGCAGCGCCGCAGGCAGTCTGACCGACAAGGGTCGGCCCCGAGGTCACCGCAGCCAGGGCTGCAGCCGGGAGACCAGCCCCACCAGAGCAGGCCTGGGTGAGGACAGGGACGGGACATGAACATTTCAAACTGATCAAAAATGTCTTCTAACTTTAGAGAAGTTGAAGTTGAAGATTAAGAGTTTTAGGCTGAAATGAACCAACTTTAAATCAGCAGGTGAATCGAGAACTAAAGTAAAATGGTTTCAGTTGAACTCAAAGAACTGAAACTTTAATCGAAGCAGCAGCTGAAACAGAATTAACAGAAGTTGTAATGTCACTGAAATGTAAATATTAAGTAAAATAACTAGTTTGACCTGATTCACATATTTAAACATATATAAGTGTTGGATGAAGCTGCTGCTTATTAAAAACCAGGTTAACTAGATCTTATCAGGATTATTTAACGACTCAGAGGAAAAGTCTTTTAAATTAAAGATGAATTAATCGAGTAAATCATATTTTCAGATGTAGATTCAGACTTCCTGACACATCTGTAGATGTAGTAACATCTGGAGAAGGAGGAGTCACAGGTCTGACTCCTCCCCTTGGTGGTGGTTTCTCCCTGAGAACGACTTCACACGTTAACACTCCTGGTTCCTGCTCCTCCCACTAACCCCCCCGCCGCCTCCTGACTAATGTCTCTGCAGAGCTGAATGTGCTACGAGCTAAACTGTCCCCTGCACTGCTGTCTGTCTCTGTGTCTGTCTGTCTCTGTCTCTGTCTGTCTCTGTCTCTGTCTGTCTCTGTCTCTGTCTCTGTCTCTGTCTCTGTCTCTGTCTCTGTCTCTGTCTCTGTCTCTGTCTCTGTCTGTCTCTGTCTGTCTGTCTGTCTGTCTGTCTGTCTGTCTGTCTGTCTGTCTGTCTGTCTGTCTGTCTGTCTGTCTGTCTGTCTGTCTGTCTCTGTCTCTGTCTCTGTCTCTGTCTCTGTCTCTGTCTCTGTCTCTGTCTCTGTCTCTGTCTGTCTCTGTCTGTCTCTGTCTGTCTCTGTCTGTCTCTGTCTGTCTCTGTCTGTCTCTGTCTGTCTCTGTCTGTCTCTGTCTGTTTGTCTCTGTCTGTCTGTCTGTCTGTCTGTCTCTGTCTCTGTCTCTGTCTCTGTCTCTGTCTCTGTCTCTGTCTCTGTCTCTGTCTCTGTCTCTCTGTCTGTCTCTGTCTCTGTCTGTCTCACCCTCCAGCCCGGAGTCGAATCCCCCGACCGAGCATGAGTCAGGGCTGCAGCCGCGAAACCAGTCGCGAGAGCAGCCGCGACACCAGCCCGGCCCGGGGTTTCTCCCCCCTGGGTGAGTATGGTCCTGACGACCCCCCCCCCCCACAACAACATCTGGAAACTGAGACAGATGTGTAGAGATGATGTTTATCTAGAGAGAGACGCTGAAACAATCAAAATTAGTTAGTTAATTCTCCTCTTCTCTGGCTCCACCTGGAATCAGCTGATGAATGAAACCAGACCCTGGATCAATGTTCTTCTGGAAGCAGGAATCTGAATTATTATCTATTTAATCATTCTTGCATCGCCCTGGATCAATCGTATCTTGTCATAAATCTGGTGAAGAGACGCTAACACATTAAATTAGTTTTTAATTCTCCTCTTCTCTGGCTCCACCTGGAATCAGCTGATGAATGAAACCAGACCCCGGATCAATGTTCTTCTTCCTGCACGTTCCTCCAGCTGCTCTGTGTTAACGCTCCATGTTCTACTAATGGTCTCAGATCAGTGTTTGAATCACCAGCTGGTGTCTGTGTGGTTTTATAACCGCGCTGGTGTTTCCTCCTCCAGCGACTCGCCGTCACTCCCGCTCCACCAGCGCTCTGTCCTCGGCCGAGTGTTACTCAGGTGACGTCCTCAGCAGCAGGTTCCCTCCGTCCTCCAGACAGAAGCAGAGGAATCAGAAGCGTTGATTCTCTTTGTCTTCGTGGATCTGGCGGACGGAGGCGTCTGCTTCTTCACGCATGTTCACCTTCGACCTCCAGTGGGAAACGATCACCAGACAAACGCCGCTCAGGCTTTTCTGTTGGTTGTTTCCTGCTTATTTCACTCGCCTGCAGGGGGCGACACCTCATCAGCCTGCTTTTCACAGTTATACGATATTAAGTTGCGGCACCGGTTTGTAGAAAATATGAAAATGGTTTTATTATTTGCTTCCTGATCTATAATTTGCAGCTTTTTGCCTGATCTGTCTTTGTGTTGAATATGTGATTCAGTTGATTTTCTGGCTTCGATCTGAACGAGTTTTTCATCCTCATTGTTTCACGATTACTTTTGATCTTTTACTTTTCATCTGTATTGTAATTTTACTTTTCAAGCAACATGATGCAACTTGTTCTCCAAAGCTTCTGGTCTCTGAAACTCAAACAGTTGATTTAAGACCGAACCCAGTAGTGAATTCAGATCAGATCCAGTAAGACCGGACCAGGACTCTCTTCACCCACTGGTCCTGGTCCTGTTAAACTTCCTGTTGCCGTGTTGCAGCTTCACATCTTCACCGTTGAGTTTCCTCCTCTTGTTTCTCTCGTCCGGCTCACGTGTGTTCCTCCTCTGTTCAGACCGACTGGCCCATCAGGCTCGGATCTCCGCCTCGGTGGACGCCATGAGGATCCTCAACACCGGCACCGAGGTGGAGGCGGCGGTCGCAGACGCGCTGGTGAGAATCAAAACTTATTCCTAAGGAACAAAGAAATAGAAACGATGTGTTGACTGATGTTGTTGATGTAATTTCCTCTGTTGATTCCAGCTGTTAGGCGACTCCAGGAGTAAGGTACATTAATCTGGACTCCTCCTCTTCCTGCATGTAGAGCATGAGACGAAGCTGTGATCGCAGCTGTTAGTCTCGTGCACGTGAAAGTGTTTCCAGACGTTCTGACCTCATCTCGTGACCTGTGACCTGCACGTGTCTGTAGCTGCATGTTAAAGCCTCTGGTTGTAGTTGCATGTTAAAGCCTCTGGTTGTAGTTGCATGTTCAAGCCTCTGGTTGTAGTTTGCATGTTAAAGCCTCTGGTTGGAGTTGCATGTTCAAGCCTCTGGTTGTAGTTTGCTTGTTAAAGCCTCTGGTTGTAGTTGCATGTTAAAGCCTCTGGTTGGAGTTGCATGTTCAAGCCTCTGGGTGTAGTTGCATGTTAAAGCCTCTGGTTGTAGTTTGCATGTTAAAGCCTCTGGTTGTAGTTGCATGTTAAAGCCTCTGGTTGTAGTTTGCATGTTCAAGCCTCTGGGTGTAGTTGCATGTTCAAGCCTCTGGTTGTAGTTTGCATGTTAAAGCCTCTGGTTGTAGTTGCATGTTAAAGCCTCTGGGTGTAGTTGCATGTTAAAGCCTCTGGTTGTAGTTGCATGTTAAAGCCTCTGGTTGTAGTTTCATGTTAAAGCCTCTGGTTGTAGTTTCATGTTAAAGCCTCTGGGTGTAGTTGCATGTTGAAGCCTCTGGGTGTAGTTTGCATGTTAAAGCCTCTGGGTGTAGTTGCATGTTAAAGCCTCTGGGTGTAGTTGCATGTTCAAGCCTCTGGTTGTAGTTTGCATGTTAAAGCCTCTGGGTGTAGTTTGCATGTTAAAGCCTCTGGTTGTAGCTGCATGTTAAAGCCTCTGGTTGTAGTTTGCATGTTAAAGCCTCTGGGTGTAGTTGCATGTTAAAGCCTCTGGGTGTAGTTGCATGTTAAAGCCTCTGGTTGTAGTTTGCATGTTTAAGCCTCTTGTTGTAGTTTGCATGTTAAAGCCTCTGGTTGTAGTTTGAATGTTAAAGCCTCTGGTTGTAGTTGCATGTTAAAGCCTCTGGTTGTAGTTTGCGTGTTAAAACCTCTGGTTGTAGTTGCATGTTAAAGCCTCTGGTTGGAGTTGCATGTTAAAGCCTCTTGTTGTAGTTTGCATGTTAAAGCCTCTTGTTGTAGTTTGCGTGTTAAAACCTCTGGTTGTAGTTTGCATGTTAAAGCCTCTGGTTGTAGTTGCATGTTAAAGCCTCTGGTTGTAGTTTGCATGTTAAAGCCTCTGGTTGTAGTTGCATGTTAAAGCCTCTGGTTGGAGTTGCATGTTCAAGCCTCTGGTTGTAGTTGCATGTTAAAGCCTCTGGGTGTAGCTGCATGTTAAAGCCTCTGGTTGTAGTTGCATGTTAAAGCCTCTGGGTGTAGTTGCATGTTAAAGCCTCTGGTTGTAGTTGCATGTTAAAGCCTCTGGTTGGAGTTGCATGTTAAAGCCTCTGGGTGTAGTTGCATGTTAAAGCCTCTGGGTGTAGTTGCATGTTAAAGCCTCTGGGTGTAGTTGCATGTTAAAGCCTCTGGTTGTAGTTGCATGTTAAAGCCTCTGGGTGTAGTTGCATGTTAAAGCCTCTGGTTGTAGTTTGCGTGTTCAAGCCTCTGGTTGTAGTTGCATGTTAAAGCCTCTGGGTGTAGTTGCATGTTAAAGCCTCTGGGTGTAGTTGCATGTTAAAGCCTCTGGTTGTAGTTGCATGTTAAAGCCTCTGGTTGTAGTTTCATGTTAAAGCCTCTGGTTGTAGTTTCATGTTAAAGCCTCTGGTTGTAGTTGCATGTTAAAGCCTCTGGGTGTAGTTTCATGTTAAAGCCTCTGGTTGTAGTTTCATGTTAAAGCCTCTGGTTGTAGTTGCATGTTAAAGCCTCTGGGTGTAGTTTCATGTTAAAGCCTCTGGTTGTAGTTTGCATGTTAAAGCCTCTGGGTGTAGTTTGCATGTTAAGCCTCTGGGTGTAGTTTCATGTTAAAGCCTCTGGGTGTAGTTGCATGTTAAAGCCTCTGGTTGTAGTTGCATGTTAAAGCCTCTGGTTGTAGTTGCATGTTAAAGCCTCTGGTTGAAGTTGCATGTTCAAGCCTCTGGTTGGAGTTGCATGTCTCTCACTCGCTGACATTACTCCTCAGTTTGTGGGCGGCGCCTCACTCTCTCTCCCCTCCTCTCCCTCAGCGGCGGCCCGTGCGGCGGCGCTTCGAGTCGCCGGGCATCTACTCGGACGACGACGCCAACAGCGACGCCTCCAGCGCCTGCTCGGAGCGCTCGTACAGCTCGCGGAACGGCGGCGTGGGGCCGCACTACCTGCGCCAGACGGAGGACGTGGCGGAGGTGCTGAACCACTGCGCCAGCGCCAACTGGTCGGAGAGGAAGGAGGGGCTTCTGGGTCTGCAGAACCTCCTGAAGAGCCAGAGGATGCTCAGGTGGGAACACGCTGGAACCTTGAGGAACATCAGGTGAGGTTTCTGTGGAGGATTGACGGAGGTTGTGGTTTGTGTCCGGCAGCCGCGTGGAGCTGAAGAGACTCTGTGAGATCTTCACCAGGATGTTTGCAGACCCCCACAGTAAGGTGAGGACCCCCCCCCCCCCGCTGTGAGCTCCTGGAGCCGAACCACACAGAAGAATAATCCCCAAGATAATCTCACACTTTGTGTTCCGTACGTCCTCACACTCGTCAGAACTAACCGTGTGTTTCTCTGTTGCATGCTGGGTCGCGGCCGCGGACGCTAACACCAGAGAGTAAGTGTTACTCACCTTCTGCTGCTTTGTCCCAAACAAACACTGAGAAGAACAAAGAGCTCTTTGTTCTTTCCTTGTCTTGTTTCCTTCCCTCTCTCCTCTCGTCCTCTCCCGTCTCACGTGTCCTTCCCTCGGTCCCGCTGTGCGTCTCAGGTCTTCAGCATGTTCCTGGAGACGCTGGTGGACTTCATCCTGCTGCACCGGGACGACCTGCAGGACTGGCTCTTCGTGCTGCTCACCCAGCTGCTGAAGAAGATGGGCGCCGACCTCCTGGGCTCCGTCCAGGCCAAAGTCCAGAAGGCTCTGGACGTCACCAGGTCAGACTTTCAGGACTCAGTTATTAAACTCTTCTGCTCCTCTCCGGTTTCACTCTCAGGGTTTTCCATCTCCGCTCGCTGTCTTATACTTCCTGTAGGGTTGCAAAGGGGCGGGTAGTTTAGCTCGGGAATTTTGGGAATTTTGAAAAAAAATAAAATAGGCAAATTAAACGCTGAGCAATAAAAACATCATTCAAAACTCTATTTTAAAGATGTATGGAACGTTGAGTTTCAACCCTCCACTGGTCATTCTTCCATCACATGCACAGATAACTCCCAGCATGCTTCACTCTACAGCAGGGCTACTGAGGCCTGCTGTAGAGTGAAGGACTAGTCAGGTAAGTTTCCATGATATTACTGGGAAAATATATTATCATGCTGATTGAGGATTGTTCATCTGTTCATCTAGACTATTTCCATTCATTTATCCATCAATTGTAAAATATGTTTACAGACTATTGCAATAGTTTGACTAACTATTTATATCTCTGGCATTGCATTAGTGTTTTTTTACAAACTTTGTTCTCATCTTATTCTACAGAACAATGCCACGTGCACTCTCTCATGTGTGGAGACATTTCACCTCATCCAATGTAGAAGGAAAGGCTGTGTACATTTGCAAATACTGTGCAAAGACCTATGTTAAGAATGACACAACGATGCAGAAGCATATAGTCAAGTGCCCAAAGTTTCCTCAGGGCTCAAATCAGCCTATGACACAACAAAATGTTTATATTTATGTCTGGATATGACAAGGTAAATACAGTTAGTATAAATTACCCACAACGTTTCCAGTTTATTCCCGTTTATTCCCGTTAATTCCCGTATATTCCCGTATATTCCCGTTAATTCCCATGGAAAGTTTCCAAGTTTGAATATTCCCGGAATTTTGCAGCCCTAACTTCCTGTGTCTCTTCACTTTTCTCCGTCTCCTCTCAGAGAGTCGTTTCCCTACGAGCAGCAGTTCAACATCCTGATGCGTTTCATCGTGGATCAGACGCAGACGCCCAACCTGAAGGTGAAGGTCGCCATCCTGCGCTACATCGAGGCTCTGGCTCGCCAGATGGACCCGTCCGACTTCGTGAACTCCAGCGAGACGCGCCTGGCCGTCTCACGCGTCATCACCTGGACCACCGAGCCCAAGAGCTCCGAGCTCCGCAAGGTAGGAGGTCGGGACGGCGTGCGGCTCCAGAACACACCCCTCCCTCTTCTGTCACCTTTTCAGTGTCTTCACTCTGTTCCTTTGTTTGCTAAGTTTAGTTTTTTTGTTTTGTTTCCACGTTTTGTTCCACTTGCCATTTCTCGCCCACGAACCCCCAGACCCTTCACAGCTGGGCGGGGGAGGAGTCCTCAGGCCGAGGCAGCACCGTGGCGTCTCTGCCTGGGGAGGGTAACCTGGAGGAGAGGTGCAAGCAGGTAGAAACTCCCCCTGCACGCCCGCGGTCGTAACCACGGCTCGTAACCCGGGGCTCGTAACCCGCTCTAACCCCCGAGCCGCCGCCGCCATCGCTCTGCAGAGCCCGACCGCTGCTCGGTCGTTTAACAGAGAGAATGAAAAGCAGCGGCGAGCTGTGAGAACGCTGAACGGCTCTAACTGCTCTGAACTCGCTCGGCGCAGGAAGTGACCCGTGGTTAAATCGGGACGGCGGCGAGTCGAGGACTGAAACGAGTCCGTTTGTGCATGAGAGGCTGCTGAAGGACTCGAGTTACTTGAAGCTGAAACATTTAATTTCCAGCTTTTGCTTAACTTTCTTTTTATTTCAAGGCGAACCAACGATCTGCATGGCAACAGCACGGCAACAGACGAGCTCATTAACACCAGATTCACTTTAACAATTAACCGGTTTCTGGTTCGTTAGTGAGAATCAAGGACGTCAGAGATTAGATTTTAATCATGTGTTTACTGGACGTGTCTGTGATCAGAATCAGAATCAGAATCAGAATCAGAATCAGAATCAGAATCAGAAGGTATTTATTGCCAAGTAGGTTTACACCTACCTGGAATTTGCTCTGGTTATTGGTGCATACAATGAACATAGAAACATAAAAACACAATAAATACACCACACATAAGAAAAACAATATATTTACTCACTTTTTACTTCTTATTTACTCACTTTTCCTAATATTTATACAAGGTAGCATTTATTTAGACATAAACATATCCATATAAGAATATATCAGGGTTAGTTAAGTAAAAAGTGAAATGCAAAACAGTAAACAGTGTCAAACTGCAATATGCAATGTAATGCAGTATAATATAATATAATATAGTATGTGTTAATGGAGATAATCGAGCAGGAACATGAGAGTTCCCAGTTCCCAAGTTTCCTTTGTGACACTAAATCGTTCCTTATTCTTTTCCAAGCAAACGTGTCAGACAAAGAAACGAGTAAAACAAGAGATCAGAATCAGAATCAGAATCAGAATCAGAATCAGAATCAGAATCAGAAGGTATTTATTGCCAAGTAGGTTTACACCTGGAATTTGCTCTGGTTATTGGTGCATACAATGAACATAGAAACATAAAAACACAATAAATACACATAAGAAAAACAATAATAATAATTTAAAAAAAAAAACAATATATATTTACTCAATATTTACTTCTTATTTACTCACTTTTCCTAATATTTATACAAGGTAGCATTTATTGAGACATAAACATATCTATATAAGAATATATAAAAAGTGAAGTAAAAAGTGAAATGCAAAACAGTAAACAGTGTCAAATTGCAATATGCAATGTAATGCAGTATAATATAATATAATATAGTATGTGTTAATGGAGATAATTGAGCAGGAACATGAGAATCCAGTTTCCAAGTTTCCTTTGTGACACTTAATCGTTTCTTATTCTTTTCCAAGCAAACGTGTCAGACAAAGAAACCAGTGAAACAAGAGATCAGAATCAGAATCAGAATCTGAATCAGAAGGTATTTATTGCCAAGTAGGTTTACACCTACCTGGAATTTGCTCTGGTTATTGGTGCACACAATGAACATAGAAACATAAAAACACAATAAATACACCACACATAAGAAAAACAATAAAAATAATTAAAAAAACAATATATATTTACTTCTTATTTACTCACTTTTTCTAGTATTTATACAAAGTAACATTTATTTAGACATAAACATATCTATATAAGAATATATAAAAGACAAAAGATATAAAAAGTGAAGTAAAAAGTGAAAATTCTAAATGCTCGTGTCTCAGGAACAGGGGCAGTTATTGTGTTACTGCCCCCCCCATGGGACAGAGTCATTCCAACACAAAAGCTGATTTAATAATTCAGTTATAGAGATTTTTCAGGTCAAATTCTCTGTATTTCACAGCAGCGACCAAACAGGAGGAAGCTGTGGAGATAAATCATGTGACCTTGTGTGTGTCTGTGTGTGTGTGTGTGTCTCTGTGTGTGTGTGTGTGTGTGTGTGTGCAGGCGGCCCAGGTTGTGTTGATCGCTCTGTTTGAGTTGAACACTCCTGAGTTCACGATGCTTCTCGGAGCTTTGCCCAAAACCTTCCAGGACGGGACGACCAGGCTGCTGCACAACCACCTGAGGAACGCCAGCGCCCACAGCGGCGTCGTCATGGTAACACACTCACACACACACAGGGATCTTATGATGGGATGTCCAGATGTTGTGTGTGTGTGTGTGTGTGAATCCAGTTGTGTGTTTTGTGTGTGTGCAGGCGTCTCCCAGTAACTCGATGGGTCGGCCTCCTGCTCGTCAGCCCGGCAGCCGCAGCACCGGGACCCCCCCCACCAGCCAGGGAGGCCTGTCGCCCAGGTGCACACACACACACACACACACACACAACACAAACACACAGACACACACACGAGTCAAACACAGACTCACACACCACTCACACACAGACACACAACCTCAGATACACACACACGACTCAAACACAAACACCACTCAAACACACACACCACTCAAACACACACACCACTCACACACAGACTCACACAACACAAACACACAGACTCACAACCTCAGATTCACACAGACACACACACCACTCACAAGCAGACTCACAACCTCAGATACACACGACTCAAACACGACTCACACACAAACACACACACCACTCACACACACACACACACACAGACACACACACGACTCAAACACAGACTCACACACGACTCAAACACAGACTCACAACCTCAGATACAAACAGACACACACACTCAACTCAAACACAGACTCACACACGACTCAAACACAGACTCACAACCTCAGATTCACACACTCACAACCTCAGATACACAGAAACACACACACGACACACACCACTCACACACAGACACACACACTCAACTCAAACACAGACACACACACGACTCAAACACAGACTCACAACCTCAGACCTCAAAATGTTTTAGAAGAAGTTTAGTTTGACAGTTTGCTGCTCGTACTAACACCCGGATCAGAGCTTCTCCTTTTATTCCTACTTTCCTCATGTTTCTATCTCTCCTCTTCCTCTTCCTCTTCCTCTTCCTCTTCCTCTTCCTCTTCCTCTTCCTCTTCCTCTTCCTCCTCTTCCTCTTCCTCCTCTTCCTCCCCGCCCGGCTGCAGTCGGTCTTGGGGTTGGAGCGCAGACGGTCTCTCCAAGTTCCCTCCCCCATCCTTCCCCTCTTCCCCTCTTCCTCCCCCCCCTGCCCACTCCTCCCTCCAGGCCCTGCGGCGAGCTTACTCACCCAGGTAACCCCGCCCCCTTTTTCTTCCTCCTCCTACTCCTTCTCCTCCTCCTCTTCCTCCTCCTCCTCCTCCTCCTCCCTCCGTTCTCTGGGGTTCCGCAGTCAAACTGTATAAATCTGGATGTGGAACCTCGGACTCACAAACTCTCGTCTGTCTTCACTTTGCTTCGCTGCTTCCTCCATCTGCTCAGACTGTCACTTCCTGTTGTCCACTTCCTGTTTGTCCTCGTGCTTCCTTGTCTCTGATTCTAAAGCGTCAGCAGGTGAGAACGTGTCCCTGTGATGTCACTCACCTGTTTGCCTGCACCTGTGTCTCTGTGTCACATGCACGGCCATGCACGTGCACCACACTGAGCCGCACTGTGCAACATGGAGGATGTGTAGTTTGTGAACCACTTCCTGTTTCCCTGACGACCTTTGACCCTCACAAACCTTCACATTTATATTCCAGCTGATTCTTAAAGTCAGTATTAAATCCGTTTGTTCCTGATTAACAAAGAAATGATGGAATGAAGTGATCCTGGATCAGCTTCCACATCCTCCTCAGATCCAGAACCGTTCAATGTCCTCTGAGGATGAACCTTCCTCTAACTGTGTGTGTGTGTGTGTGTGTGTGTTCTCCCCCCCCCGCTCTGGCTCCAGCATGCTGGAGTACGACAGCGAGAACCTGAACTCGGAGGAGATCTACAGTTCCCTGCGCGGCGTCACCGAGGCCATTCAGAACTTCAGCTTCCGCAGCCAGGAGGACCTGATGGAGCCGCTGCGCCGCGACGGCAAGCGGGACGGCGTCGGCGCGTCCCCGGACTCCGACCCCCGGCTCGGTGGCGACCCGGTGGAGGGCGGACGCACGGCGCTGGACAACAAGACGTCCGTGCTGAACACGCCGTCGCCCCGATCCTTCGCCGGCCCGCGTTTCCGTGACTACAACCCGTACAACTACACGGACGGCATCAGCACGCTGGACAAGGCCGCCCTGAAGGAGGCGCTGTACGAGGACGCCGTGGAGCAGCTGAGAGACGGTCGGGCGTCAGCTTGTGGATTGTTGTGTGTTTCTCTCGTCACTTTGTCGTGTTGTGTGTTTACAGTTTGTGTTTCCTCTCACAGGACGTCGACAAGAATCTGCGGAAAACAAGATCCAGAACCCGAAGACCTTCCCCGGTAAAGACCCGACACGTTTGAGATGTTCAGACAGAAAAGATCAACCTGTTTCTAAACTCTGTGGTTGACCTTTGACCCCCAGCGAGCCCGGCCGAGCAGCTGGAGCTGGTGGGGGGGCTGCTGAAGGAGCTGTCCCAGGGCCAGGCGGGGGAGCGCGGCCCCGAGGAGCGGCGCCACACGCTGCTGGAGCTGCTGAAGGTGGCGAGGGAGGACAGCGTGGTCGTGTGGGACGAGCACTTCAAGACCATGCTGCTGCTGCTGCTGGAGACGCTCGGGGACAAAGACGTAAGACATGAGCTCCCCCTGGTGGTCGTGAACCGTCCTGTGAGCCGCTCTGACCTCCTGCACTGCAAAAACTCAAAATCTAGCCAAGTATATTTGTCTAATTTCTAGTTAAAATATCTCATCACACTTAATATAAGACAAAGAGTAAGATCGAAGTCAGATAAAGGAGCTTGTTTTAAGACATCTTGAATATCTCGTTAAGTGAAACAGTCTTGAAAACATCTTGTTTTGAGCAGTGGTGGGAAGTAACGAGGTAGAAATACTTTGTTTCTGTACTTAAGTAGATCTTTCACATATCTGTACTTTACTTGAGTATTTCTTTTCCTGATGACTTTTTACTTTTACTCGTTACATTTAAACAAAAATATGTGAACTTTCTACTTCTTACATTCTCAAACTGGCTCGTTACTTGAGCAGCGGAGGTTGGTTCTCTCTCTCTCTCTCTCCCTCTCTCTCTCTCTCTCTCTCTCTCTCTCTCTCTCTCTCTCTCTCTCTCTCTCTCTCTCTCTCTCTCTCTCTCTCTCTCTCTCTCTCTCTCTCTCTCTCTCTCTCTCTCTCTCTCTCTCATTCTCTCTCTCATATCTAGGGTTCAACATTTTTACATTATATACATTATGTTCATATTGTTGTTAGAATTTTTTAATTTTGGTATTTGTACTTTTACTTTTGATACTTAAGTACATTTCAACACCAGATACTTTTGATACTTAAGTACTTTTAATATGAGCTACTTTAAGACTTTTACTCAAGTCATTTTCTGACGGGTGACTTCTACTTTTACCGAAGTCACTTTCAGGTCAGATATCTGTACTTTTACTCAAGTATGGCTTTCAAGTACTTTATACACCACTGGTTTTGAGTCATATCTCAGATGAAACAAGCTTTTTTGGCATGTCATAAGGTTTTTAAGCTGCTGTATTATTCGTAAAAGATGAATCGTCTTGTTTCAAGAAATAGACTCAACTTGAATTGAGACAACAAATCTGCTTTATTGACAACTGCAGGTCAACATGCCCAACTCAAAACTACTCACAATGCACAGTACAGTGTCGCTATTTTTCTTTTCCATCAAACTATGTCCATGTGATATGTGAAAAGACAGAGGCAAAAGCTGGAATGATGTTTCCTTCTCTGTTCTGTTGCACTCTGGACATACTGCACCACATTATTCCAAAAGTAATAAGTCAAAATTAGGGCTGGGCAAGTTAACTCGTTTTAATCGAGTTAACTCAAGTGATGAGTTAACTCGATTGTTTATCCGCCAATTATTTTCTTTTTTCCTGTTCTGTAGCAGTCAGCAACAGACTTTCACAAAATAAAAGCCTGACTTTCACAATAAAACAATAAATAATCAAACCTGAGTTAATGCGAGATAAAATAATTAATCGAGTTAACTCATCACTTGAGTTAACTCGATTAAACGAGTTAACTTGCCCAGCACTAGTAATAAGTAAAAATAAATGCTGTCATCAAGTTCAGTGTTTGTCAGTGCTTAAAAAAAAAAAATTCATGGTGATATGAAGCGTCCTCTGAGCCGCTCTGACCTCCCTCCTCTCCCGCAGCACACCATCCGGGCCCTGGCGCTCCGGGTCCTGAAGGAGATCCTGAGGAACCAGGCGCCGCGCTTCAAGAACTACGCCGAGCTCACCGTCATGAAGACGCTGGAGGCGCACAAGGACTCGCACAAGGAGGTCAGGACCCGCCTCTCTGAGCGACCCCCGGGTCCTCGGCTCCGTCTCTAACTCTAACCCCCTCGTGTGTTGCAGGTGGTGCGGGCGGCGGAGGAGGCGGCGTCCACGCTGGCGGGCTCCATCCACCCGGAGCAGTGCATCAAGGTCCTGTGTCCCATCGTGCAGACGGCGGATTATCCCATCAACCTCGCCGCCATCAAGATGCAGACCAGAGCCATCGAGCGCATCACCAAGGAGCCGCTGCACCAGCTGCTGCCGGACATCATCCCGGGACTCCTGCAGGTGAGGCTCTTTCCACACGTGTTCCCCGTGGCGTCGGCGTCCGCGGCCGTGTTTCACCGGGTCCTCTCGTCCGCAGGGCTACGACAACACGGAGAGCAGCGTGAGGAAGGCCAGCGTCTTCTGCCTGGTGGCCGTCTACTCCGTGATCGGAGAGGAGCTGAAGCCGTACCTGGCTCAGCTGACCGGCAGCAAGGTACCGCTATCTCCTGACCGCTAAGGATTGTGGGTAAACTGACTGCCCTGTGACCTTTAACCTTCTTCCTGTCTCCACCAGATGAAGCTCCTGAACCTCTACATCAAACGAGCTCAGACGACCACGAGCAACAGCAGCAGCTCCTCCGACATCTCGTCCTACTGATGCTCCAGCAGCTGATCCCACTTCCTGCTCCTCCACCAGCTGATCCCACTTCCTGCTGATCCCACTTCCTGCTCCTCCACCACCTGATCCCACTTCCTGCTCCTCCATCAGCTGATCCCACTTCCTGCTCCTCCACCAGCTGATCCCACTTCCTGCTCCTCTACCAGCTGATCCCACTTCCTGCTCCTCTACCAGCTGATCCCACTTCCTGCTCCTCCACCAGCTGATCCCACTTCCTGTTCCTCCAGCAGCTGATCCCACTTCCTGCTCCTCCAGCAGCTTCTCACCAGGACCAGGAACCTGAACCTCCTCTTCTCCATCAGCTGCTGATCCCACTTCCTGCTCCTCCAGCAGCTGATCCCACTTCCTGCTCCTCCAGCAGCTGATCCCACTTCCTGCTCCTCCAGCAGCTTCTCACCAGGACCAGGAACCTGAACCTCCTCCTCTTCTCCATCAGCTGCTGATCCCACTTCCTGCTCCTCCAGCAGCTTCTCACCAGGACCAGGAACCTGAACCTCCTCCTCTCTCCAGCTGCTGATCCCACTTCCTGCTCCTCCACCAGATGATCCCACTTCCTGCTCCTCCAGCAGCTGATCCCACTTCCTGCTCCTCCAGCAGCTTCTCACCAGGACCAGGAACCTGAACCTCCTCTTCTCCATCAGCTGCTGATAGAAGCCGAGGTCGTCACGGCTCCGGTTTCTGAAACGTCTTCCCACGGGTCTGATTCCTTCTCAGAAGGTTGATGATGATCACGTCTCTGAAGGAACCTCCACGCCAGCGTTAGTCCTGAGCCTTAAGACTCTTCATCCTCACGTCACAGTGACTCTATAAACCCTGTTTCCCTCCGTTGAGTTACAAGAGGAGGAAGAAGAGAAAGAATCAGTATTTTTATTCCTTTCACAACCTTTTAATCCATTTCTTTGCTTTGACACATCAAACCTTATAATCATATATTGAATGTAAAGAGCTTGGAATGAGTCTGTGTGTCTCGTTCTCGCCGCTGGATCAAACCCGGAGCAATTTTTTACGATGAATTTGTGAAGAAAGTGGCACAAAGGTCTTTAAAAGGCAGAAATCAAGGGTCCATCTGAAGATTAATGAAGAGCTTGTGTTTTGAATTGTGGCCGACTGAGATGTGAGACCCACGTCTGTATGAACGGATCATTTGGCGGGCCAATGATTCAAGCACTTCAGAGATTTGAAAAGAATAATCACGTTTTATTAATTTGGGCCAAAAACCAGCAGAAATATCAGTGTTATTAGTTTTTAGTCTAGGAACGAAACTTGTGAAGGAAAGAACAACGTTATTACGTCTGTGGAAACTTATCGGCTTTTACTTTATATTTAGAATAATCAACGATTGATGAGTGATTCTGTAAAATTCATGAAAAACAAGACGACCAAATCAAACTCAATTGATTTAATTAGATTAATATATTTTTTAGAAAGTTAAAGTGATAAATGAACCTAAGAAGTGAAGTGACTCTGAATCTAAATATCAACTGGGACTTTATTGTTTAATTTAATTAGTCTGCTGTCGAGTGGAGACTTCTGTCGTCAGAGTTTCATTCCAAAATACTTTAATATATATAATTTATATGTTGTTCTGGAGTCTCATCAGCATTGAGATGAATGAACCTGTTGTTGTTTGACCTCAAACAGACGAGTTGTTTCCTCCTGAACCGAATGTTCGGTCACTTTACGACTTTGACCTCTGAAATGTGAAAAACCTGAATCTGACAGAACGAAGTTGATCTGAATATTGAGACTGAACGAAAGAGAAGAAGAAGAAAAACGATTATCGAGCAATAAACTAAGAACTCCGGCTCAGATCTCAACGTTGTCAGCTGATGTTGTTTCTGTCGCTGGTCAATGTCCACAAGTGTCATTACTTCTTTTTAAAGTGTCACGTGTGATGAAATCCGATGTTACTGCTGCTTCTGAAAACACTAATGAACCTGTGCATAAAGGTCAAAGGTCACAGGGACCAACTCACCAGCTGACAAACACTCACACGTTCCTTTTTCCTGCCGAGAATCAGGTGACTCTCTGGAGCTCCAGCTGCAGACAGATGTTTCATCCACATCCGTTAGCTCCTCTGTTTGATTCCAAATCTATTTTCTATTTGTTGCTTTACCTTGTAGCAGCTGTTTGAAAGTTCTGTTGAAATTAGTTTGTGCCCTCGTGGTATCAAATCATTCCCTTAGCTCCACTCTGGTCCAGATGTTTCCAGTGGTGCAGCTTCTGGTGTGGGATCAACATCTGGTCTGGTTCTCGGCCAGAAAGCGAATAATAATAATAATAAGACAGTGAGTGGGAGGTGACGGAAGCTGTGACTGGATATTTCCAGAGTCTCTGAATCTCTTCCAACATGTTAACACTATTTTTCTTTGTATCACGACGGTTGAACGTAGGGTTAACCCGAACCCTGACCCTAACCCTGACCCTGACCCTGACCCGAACCCGAGGTCGCTGCTCCGCCCGGAGACGTCCACTCACAAACACTTTCCTTTACTCTGGTTTGTACAGAGAAGTCAAACTAAAGGTGTAAAGTGCGACTGCATGCGTCCGCCACAGGAAGCGATGGATGTTTCCTCCTGTGCTTCGGTCCCAGATTCTCCTGAATGTGGCCTTTGGCTCGAGATTCTGGAAATATACCGGTTTGTTTTCCCTGTTCAATGCTAACCTGAACTAACCTGAACTAACCTGAACTAACCTACACTAACCAGATTTAACCTACACTAACCTGAACTCACTGCTTCTCACTAGGTGTCACTGAGGCCACGGAGCAGCGCTGTAAATACGCCGACATGTTTTCCATGGAAACCACTCACCCTGCATGTTATTAGTTTAATTTCCTCTATAAGATATTTATATATTCAGTTTATTCTCCTGTGTATGAATGTACATATTTACATGTTGGGTTCTCTCTCCTGTGACTTTGCAGAACTTGAAATAAACAAATGTCAGACTTCTATTCCTCTCGGCTCCTGTTGGACTGATTTGAGTCTTGTTTTCTTATTGTTTGTATTTGTTTTAGTTATTTGATTTCAGTTTTTTTAATAAAATACATGATGAATGTCATGAATATTATTAACCTTACAGAAAGATTTTTAAGAGAAATAAACTAAAAACTTTTTTCTGTTTGATTCCCCTTATTTTTTAATTTTAATTTTATTTCTTAACTTGTTATTTTTTCTAAGAATAGTTTATTCTTCTCAAAGTAACTGATTACTTTATGTTTCAGATACTTTCACCATGTTATAAAATTAGAAAACATGAAGTAAATGAACGTCTCAAACACTTTTAAACAATTTAATGAGAAACATTTTCAGATTATTAAATTTTTTTTAAATTTAATCTAAAACTGGATAAAAAGTTTTATTTTTTAAACAAGACTGATGTATGCGTGAAGCGGATGTGACGTCACTGATGCGGGACAGGGTGAACTCGCCTTTTTGCGGTTTGAAAACAGAACTTTTGAATTAAGGTGAGTGAGAAAAAATCAAACACATGTTCTACACATGTTCTTCACATGTTTAATATTTAACCTTTACTCATGTTTTTAATACAAAACTCCATCATTGACTCAAACATTAGAACAGCTGCTAATGTTTGAATGTTTGAAAGTTTAAAACGTTTTAAACACTCGTTTATGTAAAGTTCAGTTTATTGTGCGACTCTTCTTCTTTAGTTTTATAGTAAAAGTCACGAGTTGTGTTCACGTAAAGTTAGAACAGAGACTAATAAAGTTCGAAAGAGTTAAAGTGGTTTGATCTCAGCCGCCATTTGACCACAGGTGCGTCATCAGCTGATTAGAACCATTAGAACCATCAGAACCAGCTGTGGAACATCTGGACTCGAAGGTTCTGAAGTAAGTTTCTGATTTCAACTGTTTCTGTGAGTTATATCATTAATTATCATTACATTAATGATACACAAGTCTAAATCAACCGTCTATGTTTCTATTTGTTCATTTTTCTGTGTGTCTCAACGTGCAGGAGCATGTGACGTCATCACCAGCGCATGGATCCATGACCGAGACGAAGGTTTGAATCTTTTATTTTCTACAAACTCTCTGATTGAAGCTTAATTTACGATTTTTCATTCGTTCCACATGTTTGAATGTTTTCCTGTTTTGAGAGAAGTTTGTTCTATGAGTTTTAAAATGTGCTCATGTGAAGATTAAGATGATTTTAGTGAAATAGTTTGAGTCGCTGTCATCACGTTTTAATCACGTTTTCTAATTAACTAAAATCAGTGTGGAGCATTTAAAAGAAGCATGAAACCACCACCAGATGGCGCCATCTGCATTTGCCTCTTCAGGGATAGTTTTTCCATCAATTTCTATTCTTTAACGACTTCAACATAATTGTTAATACATTATTATTGATGTTATTCATGATATCTTCTTTTAGATTATTTATTTGTTACATTTTAACTCTTCACAAAATGTTGAAATTTCTAATAAAATCATTTTGAATCTCATTTGTTAATTTTTTTCTTGATTTCTGTTTGCAGATGAAATCTCTGGAAGCAGCGTTTGCTCGAGGGCACATCGGTGGGACCACGTGTCGGGAATCGAACCTGTGACCCCACGACGCCACGCTGGACTTCCTGTGTTGATGAGGTCAGAGATTCAGACTCTTCAGCTCGTTGAAACATCTGACGAGTCCAGATCCTCATAAACAATAAGTTTGATCATTTAATTCTTTTAATCAACAAACTGAAAAAACTGAACAACAAGAAACTGGTGATTTTCAAAGATCTAAAAACAAGAAGTAAATAAATATAAACATTTCTTTTAATAAGGTTTCAATAAATTAAACCAATCAAATAAGTTTAAATGCACGTTTCTATTTACAGAATATTTAACTATTTAATGTTAAAGATTAATTTAATTTACAAATTAGCATTGTCATTAAAAAGCCAAAAAGTTGCAGTTACACATTTAAACTCGTGTAGTAAATGAAAGATGAGAAATTAGTGATAATATAAAATAAAGAAGGGAAATCTAAACTATACAGCAAAAATGCAGCATTAAAATTACACACAAATTATTTCCAAAGATGAACTTTATTTCTTTTTGTTTTATAAATATGAAAAACGTGACAGAAATAAATCAAAAGAGGCTTCGCAGGTTTTTCTCAGATTCTGCGTTTTTCACTTTTTTCTATTCCATGGAGGAACTTTTAAATAAATATGATTTTATTGCTCATCAGGAATAAAACACTGGATGGAAGATATTTGATTTGTATGATTAATTAATCTGTAGGTTTAATTTTTAACAGTTGCTTTATTTCATCAAGTTGTAGAGTAACTGCAGCTGAAGCAGAGTAATGGAGTACCAGGTCCCTGGAGGATCTCCGTGGTCACATGACTCCTCAGATCTGATCAGTTCCATCGATCACTTTGTTCTAAACTCTTTTATGAATCTTTGTTCTCGTCCCTCGGCCCCTCCCTCCTCACGGGTGCGCTCCATTCTCTGACGGGAGCGTGGCGTGGGGACGGGGTCGGACTTCTCCTCGCCATCGCACCTCCTCGCAGCTTGTTGGCGTCTCGGCGGCGTTGGCCGTGTGTGGAGGCCGGCCCGGTTCATCAGTATGCACATGCCGGTGAAAATTAATTTCATTAAAGGCGCCTCCCTCCCTCACCCGCCCGCCCCCCCGGTTTGAAAGCCCTCATAGCGTATGATTAGCGCACATTTCCCCAACCTGGCGGCGAGTGGCGTCTAGGTCGGGAGGTCGCGCAAATGAAAGAGAACAACTTCATTGTGAGATGACTGGCCCATAAATCATCGGGCGTTTTCTATAAATCACGGCAGATGGCAGCGAGCGAGCCGGGGCTCCTGGGAGCTCGCCGCGGCCCCTGTGCATGCTGGGAAGGGGCGGAGCCGCGGCGGCGGAGGCTGGCAGAGGCGCAGGGTCACTTCCAGTTTGCGGATGCAGAAGACGTGAGGTGTGGTGGAGGCGGGCCAGAGGCCGTCCCCCCCCCCCCCCTCTCCTCCGCCCCTGCAGCCTGGGCCCGGCTCACCTGATGAGAGGCGGACCCCCGGAGGTCCACGCACGCCACCTCGCCACGCTGCCCTCCATTTAACGGGTCTAATCTACCTGCTTAATATGGAGACAACTTCACCCCCCCCCCGTCCCCGGGCGGCGCTGAGACCTGTCAGGTTGACACTAACTGTCCGCCCACGGGGGGGGGGCGCACGTCTTCATTATTCATCAGGATGATTTCAGCAGGAAGCAGCCGCACTGCAGCGCCGCCGCCGCCCGCTCCGCCATCTTGAATCCTCACAGAGAGTTCTTCACAAATCTTTATTTTCATTTTAACTCGTTTAAATCAGTTTTAACATCGATTCAACTCACAGAACTTGATTTTAAAATCAGGTTTAGATCATAGAGGTGAAACTGAGCCGTGACATAAACACACGAAGTGGAAATAATAAAGATAAAGTTCTGCTTCAATAAAGAGCTGAAACAAGTTATAGCATCTGAAACAATAATACATCAAGTTAAGAGGAATTAAAGGATTAAAACACGTTAACTTAGAATGTGGTGCAACACTGACCTCAGAGAAACTATTCAGGAATTAATATATCTATTTTCAGTTTCCTGTGAAACTTAAATTAATCTTTCTCTTGTAAAAACAATCAGAATCAGAAGGTATTTATTGCCAAGTAGGTTTACACGTGGAATTTGCTCTGGTTATTGGTGCATACAAGGAACATAGAAACATAAAAACACAATAAAAATAACACACATAAGAAAAATAAGAAAAATAAATATATATTTACTCACTATTTACTTCTTATTTACTCACTTTTTCTAATATTTATACAAAGTACCATTTATTTAGACATAAACATATCTATATAAGAATATTTAAAAGACAAAGGATATAAAAGGTGAAGTAAAAAGTGAAATGCAAAACAGTGAACAGTGTCAAATTGCAATATGCAAGAGAAAAGTATTCAGGAATTAATATATCTATGTTCAGTTTCTGGTGAAACCTAAATTCATCTTTCTCTTGTAAAAACATTCAGATATTTATTAAATCAGTGAAAGCCTCTAAACAGAAACGTTCCAGTCGTTCTCAGCAGGTTTCTTGTGTCTTTGTGTTGTTCTGATTCTTCTTGTGTCTTTGTGTTGTTCTGTTTCTTCTTGTGTCTTTGTGTTGTTCTGTTTCTTCTTGTGTCTTTGTGTTGTTCTGTTTCTTCTTGTGTCTTTGTGTTGTTCTGATTCGATCCAGTAGAGGAAGCTTCAGAGCTTCAGAGCTGCTGAGACTCTTTGACCTGTTGAACCCACTCAGGTGTTGTGTTAGTTAAACTGGTTCTAGCTCAGTCGTCCTGTTGCTGGTTTGAAACCAGTTGAGGCTCAATAAACTTTACAGGTTTCACCGGATCAATTTATGAGCCAGAGAATAAACAGATAAATAATCAAATGAAGGGAGAATTATAACTTTTGCTGTTTCGTTGAACATTGAAAATACTTAATAACTGTTCAACCTTTAATCAGATGTTATTTA
>NC_083658.1:682500-787500 GCF_963576545.1 Limanda limanda | reverse complement strand
TTTGTTTTCTCAAATTTTAAAGACAAAACGAGTCGATGAATCATTAATATCTTTAACTCCAGTGTTTGCTGCTGCAGCTTCATGTCGGTGTCTTTACACACAATCACTACACCAGTGTTGTGTTGTGTTTGTGCAGTTGTGTTGCCGTCGTCCAATCACCAGCGAGGCCTCAGTGTCGTGAACTAATACAACATCAATATTCATGATATGTTCCTATGCAAAATAACATCTGTTTCCAACAAGGTGCCATCTGGTTGAGGGACTCTGGCATTAGTGGCTCATCACAACGTGAAACAACAACAACAGCAGAGACGCTTTAAAACAGAGTCGTGTCTGTGGTTATCTGTGACTCACACACACACACTGACACACACACACATACAGAGACACACACACACACACACAGCAAGGACACACTCATTTACACCTCAGGCAGGAAGCCAGTGTTCACACACAGAGGTTGAGGGTCCGGCTCACGGAGAATAAGACGGGAATTTAACCTTTGACCTTTTTTTTTAGAACTTTATTGAAGAGAAACACAAACATTCCTTGACAACATCACAAATTATATATGACAGACTGATTAGTGAAAAATAATAAAGAAATAAAGAAATAAACGGACAGTTAAGACATTCCATCGTACCACAGGATTCAGTTAGAGACCTCCTAACCTTTGACCTTTTTGAACAGGACAAATACAGATTGTGTGAAATTATGACAATTTAACCACTTTATTAACAATCTGTAGGATTAAAAAGAAGAGAAAAGTCGAGAGAACAATCTGTTATAGATTTATTTTGCGACCTGACGAGGTTTATATATTAAATCACATTTCACTTTTCAACACGAAGTAGAAACAAACCTAAATCAATCTGAAGAGACGCCGACACGTGGGAGGAGTCTTCGTCCTCTCACACGTTCTCACAGGTCGACCTCCGGATGAGGATTATGCAGGTTGGTTAATATTGAGCAGGCGGTGACACGCCGGGCGCCATCACCAGCCCCTGGCAGAGAGGTGGCCCTATTGAAATGAGCCGCTCCTTAATAATACATTTATCCCTCCGGGGCCGCCCATGGAAAAAGGTCTGAAAGTGAAGAAATCCTGAAGTTACAGATTCATACGAGTCCTGAGCTGGTTTTATTCTGTGTTTAATTGTTGAGTTTTGATATTTTCCATCTTTTTATCCACATTTGAAAGTATGAGTGAGTTTATATGATCAGATTCTCTCTGGACTCGTATGCTGTGGCTTCGTCTCTGAGCAGAAACAAATGGAGACAGACAGACTCCTCAGCTGCCACTTTCACCACAAACTTGTGAAATTGATTCATAAATTAATATCCAGCTTCAGGAGGCAGCGGCTGAACCCTGCAGGGAATTTACATATCGCTCTAATAGAAATGAATGAGGCATCAGTGACTGCAGAGCACGATCCATCATCCGGCCTGACACCGGGGGCCGGGTCCGCCGTGTTAGTCTGTCACATGGGCGATAACGACGCCATAAGAGCGGCGCTAATGTGATGTGGTGTCATCGGCTGACTGGGGGGGGGGGCAGGAAGAGGGCGGCGGAGGTCATGGCGGAGAGTCTCCTTCACGTCGGAGCGTCTGATTGGACCGGGGAGAACAGCGCTGGTCACTTTTCATATCGCATCACCGCAGTGATCGTTTCAACGCCACACGGCGAAGGGGGAGGAGTTCTGTGGTGTCACGGACAACCACAGAAGAAGAAGAGTTTACTTATTCATAAACTCTCTTCAGGTTGAAAGCAGCTGCAAATTGTTGGTTTTAAACTTCCAATGATTCCTGAGATGTGGTTATTAAACCCTTAAGACTTTTAATGGAGGTTTGATATTTGACAGTTTATTAATTTACTTATTGATGGATCCATCTTCTGCTGCTCGGCCAATGAGACACATGTTCAAGTCGCCCCTGGTCCAGCTGAAGGATTAAACACTGAGTGTGTGTGTGTGTGTGTGTGTTGTTGTCGCTGTGTGTGTTTGCAGAAGCTCGTGGCTCATAAAGAGTTCCTCTGAGTCTGAAGCACATTCCTCCGAATCCTTTCAACGCTCCACAGACGGTTTACTGCTCCGGCTCGTAAAGCTTCTCCTCGGACTCGGCTTCAGATCTGTTCTGCTCAGACTGAAGAGCTGATCTCTTCTTCTTGTGTCTGTTGATTCAATCTAACGGAAGTTTAATAAAACATGTTCATCCAGAGTTGTTTCAGAGCTGAGGAGATGACAGATGTTTCATCTCTTCTTCCTCCTGCTGTGGTTTATAGGACCTATACTGCGTCCCGCCACCAGGGGGCGATCCAGATGCTTTGGCTTCACTTTTGATTTTGTTGTCCATCTTTATTTTGTGTAATTTGACCCCTAAAAAATGTGTGTATTAACGTTCACGTGTCACATGTTCACGACAAACTAGAGTTGCTGTCGTTCAGTTTCCTGATGTTTTATGGATCTCGTTTCAGATCCTCCAAGACGATGAAGACTAGGAGGAGGAGGAGGAGGAGGAGGAGCTGGTTCCCAGTCGCCTGCAGGAGGAGCTGTGGTGAGTGAAAGTTTGATTTCCAACCACTAACACGTAGATTCTGTCAAAACAGATTTAAGATCTGCACTGATTCTGCTGATTATGTGTGAAATATTGTTCCAAGTTTTCCTAAAATACGGTTTTATAAACTTTCCCTCAACTCGACAACATCAATATTTTCTCTGAGTCTTCGCTGCCTCTTGTTTCTCTGTTCAACACGTTAAATCAAATATGAATTTAATCCTCAAACCACAGCAGGAATTTAATTGAGTTACTTCTGAGATGAAACATGAAAAATGTCCCTTTTAAAATCCTCCACTTTTCTCTAACACACATTGTCACGACTCTGTTCATTTACAACTACAATAAGATTTATTTGATGAATCTGTGGGAGCGCTGCGTCCCGTCTTTCATCTCCATCAGTGAGTGAAGGCGATGATCTCTGAGGCTCCGCCTCTTGTTCCGGGCCTGGTTGGATTCCAGCGCCCGCGGCTGTTTTCTCTCCCACTTCACATCTCTGACAGAATAAGGAATTCCAGTGGCAAAAGCAATCACCAGCTCCAGATCAAACGTGTCCTCTGCTGAATTCCCTGACAGACTAAAATCATTTGTTCCTCCCGCTAACGCTCAGCGCTGCGGCGCCGGAACCCCTCGCTGCCGCTCAGCCGCTCAGCCGCCGTGTTTTATGTGGTTTCAGCAGCGGCGTCCTCTGGGCCGCTCTGTCAGAGCTAATATTGAAGAACACACGAGCTAACTGCAGCAGCCGCGGCCGCTCGGCACGCGTCTCGCCTCTTCCCCTCCTGTTAGCGTCCCGTTTCATCAGCTTCCGACGCAGGATTTACATGATGTCAGGCCCGCTCTCGCCGGCGAGGTAAGACGAGGTCAGGGGGAGTTATTTCAAAGCCGAGCCGAGAGAGGTCGTGCAACGTCTTAAGAATTTGCGGCGCCTCAGTCTGACTCTCGACAAGAAAGGTTTGAGGAAAGTGCGAAGTCGGCAGCGGGAGCAGGAGGCGGCTTCAAAGACAAAAGTTCTGTTGTTGAATTATTGAAGCGATCAACACTCGAGCAGGAAGTGATCCAGAGACGGATGATGATGATGATGAAGATATTTACTCGACTGCAGCGAGACAGCAGCAGAACAGGGATGTGTTCAACTCTACCAGAGGGGAATCGTTATTAACTAAAAGACTCTTAGTGATTTAATCCAGAACCAGAACCCAGACCAGGATCCTTTTGTCTCCAGGAAATATCATCATCCAGAGACGCACAGATGATGATATTTACTCGACTGGGATGTGTTCAACTCTACCAGAGGGGAATAGTTATTAATGTGAAGGTTTATTTCAGGTTCTCATACTCGCAGCCACTTTAAAAGACTCTTAGTGATTTAATCCAGAACCAGAACCAGAACCAGGATCCTTTGTCTCCAGGAAACAGCTCAAACTGGGTTCAACACAGAAACTCACCTGAATACAAGTCAAATAGATTCTGGATGCTCACTGTTAGATTCCTGTTTGTTGCTTTTCATCATCGTTCCATGTTGTTCACAGTTTATTTCCTGTTTATTTTACATTCAGATATTTCCACATCTTTGTGATGTTATGATATTTGCATGATTCACGTCGAGCACCTCATCGGACTTGAGTCCTAATGAATCCAGGTAAAGTGAAGGAGGAGTAATTACACTAATTACAATAATCCACCTGAATATGTCTCCTTTAAAATACGTAGTTAATAAAGGGTAAAATAGTTTTCTACCCAAACCAGAATCTGAGGAAAAGAGACATTATGGTTTTCCCGTTTTCTACTGAAGGTCAATTTAGTTTTACTTATTTTAAAACCATAATCTTTCCCTTTAACATTAAATTAGCAGAACTCCCACGAGGAAAATAGTTTTTTCACCCAAAACACAAACTTCTTGTAACTTCTTCTGTGTTTAATCACGTTGTCGGTCACTGAAGAATCATCTCATCTCAACAGAAGTAAAAGATTCAGTTTATTGTTCTGTTGACTTTAAACGACTGAAAGAATCTGAGTGAAGGACGACGCAAATTATATTCATGTAAAAAAATCAATATTGTATTTTTTTTAGAAAAATGTACAAATGATATTTACATATAATCAAGAAACTGGTCAAACAATGTACAAAAGGAAAAGTTTGTATTCTCTCCTGGATGCTCGATGATCCTCGTGGAAAACTGACGACCGACGTGTCCCAGTTCATCTCAGCAGCAGTCACACAATGTCTCAGAGGACAGGGACAGTAGACCTGGAACCATAAGAGTCAAAGTATGTCTCTGAGGACAAAGACTTTAAACCTGAACCAGGAGAGTCAAAGTATGTCTCAGAGGACAGGGACTAAACCTGAACCACGAGCTGGAGGAGGAGGAGGAGAAGCTGGGATGAGACAAATAAAGCTGAAGTCATTTACAGTGTAAAACAAGTTCCATGTGGGTTTCAGACCTGGGGACATTTACACATTTTAAACGTAGTCGTAAGCTTTCGGCTGAGCCAGGCACTTCGTAAACCAACTGCTTCCTGTTCACATGTTTTCTACCTCAGGCAAAGAAACAAATATGGCTTTTAAAAAAGATAGAAAACGGCCATTTTAAATAAATGAGACTGTACAGTACAAGAGTCTTTTTGGCACAAAGTCACGTTGAGTCTGTGGTGGTTGTACACAAGGACGGAGGAAGATTCTACGGCATCAGGTTCAGGAACTTGTTCTCCTCGGCGAGAGCGGTCAGCAGCGAGCTCATGTCGCCGATCGCCATGTTGCCCGTGCCCGTGGGCAGCGAGGGCAGCGTGACGGAGTTCCTGGGCGTGGTCAGGCGAGAGGAACTCCGGGACAGGTTCTGGAGCAGACCCGGACTCAGCGTTCCCGACATGACGCTGGAGTGATCCCCGTCGTCCAGCATGCAGTCGAAGTCGATCTGCGTCTGCTCCAGGGCGGCGTCGCACTCGGGAGTCCTGGACGCCGGGTTTCCACCGGAGCTGGGAGACGCCGCGCCATCTTCAAAAGGAGGCGCGTTCCCCACGGGAGAAACCTGAAGGTCATAGTTCCTGTTGGACTCGAAGACTTGAATCTGTCCCGTGTAGTACAAGGCGTTGTCATCAGAGAATAATCTGGAAACCAGCTCTGGGTTGCTCTGGTTCCTCGGGTGCTGCATCACCCTGGACCCTGGATGGAGCCGGTGTAGAGATCTGGGTTCTGCTGGTGGCCTCGGCTGAACGTAGCTCTGGTTCACAGTGTGCAAAGGATTCTGGGAAGTCATGTTACAGTTCTGCTGATCTGAAATCAGGAATGGTCCGTCACAGTCCTCGACTTTAACTCTCACAGGCGGAAACCCAGCGTCAGTGAAACGCATGTCCACCGGCTCCTGGTCGTCCGGCTCCTGTTTGCAGGTGAAGCTCCCGGCTGCTGCGTCCGTGTTGCTGCACCTCGGGTAGCTGGCGTTCCCGTTGTTGTCATAGGGACCGCCCCCTTCGCTGTATCTACGCTGGGCGCTCATGGCTTCGTTCAGATTGGACGACGTCTGGAGTCTCTGCTGCCGGAAGCAGTTTGCTCCTGGTTCAGTGTTGGTCTGCTGGTTGGAGCTCAGATGGTTGTACATGGATCCGAAGCTGTGGTTCTGCTGGAGGACGGCCAGGTTCCCTCGGAGCTGACCGGGGACCGGGTGGTTCCCTCGGACCGGGCCGGGGACCGGGAGGTTCCCTCGGACCGGGCCGGGGACCGGGTCGGGGACCGGGAGGTCGTCCCTGTGGTCCCTCAGGGATGAAGAACATTTCTGCTGCGCTGGACTCACGACGGGCGTTCTTCTCTGATAGTACGACTGCTGTGGGAGGTTTCCTTGGAGCTGCTGCTGATTGGCCGACGCTCTGCAGCTTGTTTCTCCATCGGCGTTGAAGTCCGGCGGCGCCAGGTCGTCCTCGCCCGTCTCCATGGTGACGTGCTCAGAGATGCTGGGCGGTCGATGGCTGTACGAGTAGCGCTGGTGACCATCGGCCCTCGAGCAGCCGAGCTGGGCGGAGCGGTGGCGATCTGCAGCCGGAGGCGGACACGGCTGCCCGGCCCCCCCCCGGCTCAGGGTCCCGATGCTGTTGTGGCGCTGCAGCTGCGGCGGGTCGGAGGTCACACGTCTCACCGGGTCGCTGGCTCGGCGCGGGACGTGAGACGGCGCCTCGTGAGGCATCAAGCTCCTGGTGCGGTAGCTGCTGTGCTGCCTGTAGGGGAGGCCTGTAGTGGGGGGGCGACCCTGGGGGTCCTCGTACCGAGCCGTGTGGGTCTTCAGACACATCTGGTCCAAGTAGGGAAGAGGGGTAGGTGGTGCCCCCCCGGTGGCGGCGGCATACTGCGCCTTGAGGTGGTAGTGCTGGGCCGGGGTCAGGCTGAGCGGGCTGGCCACGCCCACGCCGCCGTACACGCCCGCTCCTCCTCCGCTGCCCCCCCCACAGTGGCTGGTCTGGCTGGAGCGCCGCGAGAGGTCGGCGGAGATGGGGTCGTAGGAGTCGGCCGAGCTGAGGTTGCTGGGGCGGTTGGCGCCGAACGTGGAGGTCTGGCTGGAGCGGCGGCTGGAGCAGCATGGCGAGATGCCCGAGGAGCGGCGGCTGTAGAGCGAGCTCAGGCTGCTGCAGCTGCTGTCGCGGCGCCCGGACGGCGGATCCAGAAGCGTCAGTTTACCGAAGCTCAGCTTACCGGAGCCGGAACCAGGGAAGGACACGGGACCTCCACCCATCGTCTCCAGGAGGGAGCCTGAGGAGGAACAGAGGGAACGGGTTGAGAGACGAGTGAACATCTGACTTGAGTCCTAACGAACCAACGTGAAGTGAGAGAGGAGTAATTACACTAATTACAATAATCCACCTGAATGTCTCCTCTAAAATAAGTAGTTCATAAAAGCAAAATAGTTTTCTACCCAATCCAGAATCTGAGGAAACGAGACATTATGGTTTTCCCGTTTTCTACTGAAGGTCAATTTTTGTTTTACTTATTTTTAAACCATAATCTTTCCCTTTTTACATTAAATGAGCAGAACTCCCACGAGTGAAATAGTTTTTTCACCCAAAACACAAACTTCCTGTAACTTCTTCTGTGTTTAATCACGTTGTCGGTCACTGAAGAATCATCTCATTTCAAACAGAAGTAAAAGATTCAGTTTATTGACGGCTGATGATGGATCCTAACTGGTGCCAGTGGACAATGACTGTGGACTATAGTGGATCTGGTCTTGATGCTGGATCAGGTCTTGCTGCTGACCAGAGACTATGATGCAGCAGGACTACTTCACATACCGTACTGAAGTTATCCTTCAACATGTTTCCCCTCATCATTGCTGCTGAAACCTTTCTCCTGATGATGTTCTCCTCTACACATCTGTGTCACTTGTGTCCGTCCTGGGAGACAGATCCTCACATGTGTCTCTCTGAGGTTTCTACGTGTCTTCACCTGTTAAAAGGGTTTTTAGTAGTTTGTCCTGACTCTTGTTGAGGGTGAAGGACAGAGGATGTCTCACCATGTTAAAGCCCTGTGAGACAAACTGTGATTTGTGAATGTGGGATATACAAATAAAGTTTGATTGATTGATTGATTGCTGTTGACTCTAAACAACTGAACTGTTCAGAGCTTGTGGAGGAACAGAGGAAACGGTCTCAGAGAAGGTTGAGACCCAACCGGAGCCTCATGGAGTTCTACCCAGACTCCTCCTCCTGGTGGTGTGTCTGCTCACCGCTTGCTGGTACGGGTGGGAGCTTGGTGCCGAGGACCGGGGGGGCCGGGTGGTTGGCCCAGCGGCACGAGTCCCTCACTGTCTTCAGCTTCTCCTTCTTCAGATGCTCCAGGATCTGACTGGTGCCGAGCTGCTTCCGGAAGTGGAGGCCGACCGCCGCGCCGCCACCGCCGCCGCCGCCGCCGGAGGAATCCTCGAATCCCACGGACTCCAGGAAGGTCAGCTCGTCCAGGCTGCCGCCGCTGAGCGCCGCCATGTCTACTCCACTGTCGTTGTTGGTGGCGCTGCCAAGTGGCGATGGTTCGCTGCTACATGATGACTGACCGCCAGGGCTGGACTGATACACCTGGACCCGAGGAAGAGGAGGATGGAGAAGGGAGAGAAGGGAGGAAAGGAAAAGAGAAAACAGACGATGAGAAAACACTCGACCACTCGTCCTGAAGAAGTCTTTCTCTTCCCCAGAACAGAAGTGGCGCCGTGGTGAACACGAGGACCCGTGAGTCACCGGCTCTTTTATCCTCCCACAGCCTAATTGTAAATAATGAGTGTTTTTTGGGATGGGGTGAGGAGGTGGGGGGGGGTGGGGGGGCTGCACCACAGATTACAGGCTGGCGTAGTCTGTCTGTGAATTAGAAATGTGCAGGATGAAAGGCTGCGTGAGCCCGAGCGCCGGGCGCCATCACGCGGAACTCGGATCTGTGGGCGGAGCCGAGTTCAACTTTTATGTGAATAGAGAGATTTTATTTTTACCACCGGGACAAAAACTAGTTTTCTCATTCTTTTTAAAAGACTAAATCAAACCAGTGTCTCTAAACTTCCATGTAAGGATTCACATGTTCATCCTGAGTTGATTCCTCATGAAACAATAACACTCGTACAGTGTCTTTCCCTCCGAGTCGGCCCCTCCCACTTTCCTCCTCATGTGTATTCTCTGGTAAAAAGCCGTCTTGATCTCAGCTTGATATCTGGCTCTGTTTGCTCTGAGCTCCGCGGCCAATTCCCAGTGTTTGAATATTAATCCTGAAGTGTCTTTTATCACGTTCAGCTGCTCTGACGGCTGCTTGATGGGTTTAAACTGCGTGTGCACGGGACGAGGTCGTGTTAGAGCCACTAAACTATTACTACTCTTTCCTCTGAGGGGTTTGAAAAAGGAATTTTACAAAATCCTGCAGCAGCTGGAAACTGCGTACAAAACTAACATTGATCCAGTAACTCAGAGGTCTACGCTTGGTTAGAATTTAAATTAAATACATGATAAAGGTGTCAAACCTCCAGAAGCTTCTCTAGATTCAGATGTGATGGTTTGTTCGTTTTCTGCAGGAAATTAAACTCCAGTTTCCTGCTGTTGTTGTTCTCTTGTTCCTGTTTTTAATCACAAAGCCACAACTCTTCTTATTCAGTTTATTGAGCTGTTGACTTTAAACGTCTGAACTGTTCAGATCCTAAGGAAAGGATCTAATAGAATAGAATTTAAATCAAATACATGACAAAGGTGTCAAATCTCCAGAAGAGAAAGAAACTAAGCTCCAGTCTCCTGATGTTGTTGTTCTCTTGGTCTTGTTTTTAAAACTCTTCTTATTCAGTTTATTGAGCTGTGGACTCTAAACGACTGAACTGTTCAGATCCTGCTGTTCACAAACTGAAAGGAAAGGATCTAATAGAATAGAATTTAAATTAAATACATGACAAAGGTGTCAAATCTCCAGAAGAGAAATAAATTAACCTCCAGTCTCCGGATGTTGTTGTTCTCTTGGTCTTGTTTTTAAAACTCTTCTTTTTGGAATGGAACTGGTGTCAAAACAAACTGACGGATGGTGTAAAATGGTAAAAGGTGAGGAGTAATAACCACGGCTGATCTCACCTCAACAAGGTCTGTCCGTGAGGAAAGTCAGGAGAGAGAGAAAAATGCAGAATCAAGCAGCGAGCAGGAGAAAGATCAGGAGGCGGAGCTACGACTGAGGATCAGGAACCCGACTCACCACCGAGTTCTCCGTCTTGATGGACTTCACGTGCAGGTAGTCCTCCATGCCTCCGGGGGAGCCGTTGTCCGACATGGCGTCCTCTCTCCTCCCCGTCTCGTTCTCGCCGTTCTCCCGGGGCGCCGGCGGCCAGGGGGGCAGGTCGCCGCGCTGCTTCTTGGTGACGTGCGCCTCGGGCCCGTGCACCGTCTTCACGTGCTTCCTCAGCGAGCTGGGGTCCGTGTAGCGCTTGGTGCAGCCGGGGATCTTACAGACGTACGGCTTCTGCAGACGCAAGGAAATAACTCAGTTCTATTCAATAATAGACATAATAATAATAATAATAATAAACTCCATAGAAATGGGTTCAATAGATTTTAAAGTTTTGCAGACGGACAAACAAACATCATCATATTTGTCCTTATTTTGTTATTTCATAGAAAAACTGAAAGAAACTGACGACATCTTGCTTGAGGATCCGTTCAGAGCAGGAACAACGTGTAGCTAGCCTGTTATATATTTGAAGAATGTATGAATATGAGAATGAAAGAACAAGGAAATGTTTTGGACAATCTGAAGTGGTACATAGCTGTTAATATTGAGGTGATATAATATATAGTAATTGTTGATTTTCAAGCATGAATACTGACGTCTGGAAATACACACTTAAATATATTTCCCATATTATAACACTCATTCTTGCCAGAAGTGCCTTTTGAGTACTTAATGCTTTATGTACTAATTTCTAGATTTCTAGAAATTAGTACATCATTTTGAGTTAGCTTTGGTTAAGGTTGTGTGTGTGTGTGTGTCTGTGTGTGTGTGTGTGTGTGTGTCTGTGTGTGTGTGTGTGTCTGTGTGTAGCAGCAGCAGCAGTGTATTCCCACCCCGCCGCCCCGCTGATGGAAAAGCGGCGAGTTTTCTGAACCGCTTCCAGGTTTCATTTTCTATCCTTCGCCCGCAGGTGGTCTCTCTCTGCGGTGCGGAGGGGGGGGGGGGCGGCGAGCATGATTCGCCCTAATGCATTGTGGGCCGTCGTGCTCATTATGTCTACCCCTCATTATTTACTCTGCGTGCACCGGGGCGCTGAAGCAACACACAAACACCGACACCTGTACGGATCCGCCTGCGTTCCCTAAAACCTCATTATCTCTGTGAAGGAGATGTGGGTCGCTCGCCGCCGCCGGAGCCGACTTCCTGTCGCTGCTCGCACTTCCTCATCCTGACGAGTTCAGGTCTCAGTGTTCTCACCTCGTTGGAGTGCGTGCGGTTCTGGTGCTTGGCCCGGTCCGAGGCGTTGGAGAAGGCCTTGTTGCAGCCCTCGTGCTCGCACACGTACGGCTTCTCGCCCGTGTGCGAGCGCAGGTGAGTTTTGAGATTCTCCAGACGAGAGTACGCTTTGCAGCAGCCTTCGAACTGAGGAGGAACAAACCAGTGTCAACTTTCTCTCAAATATTAATATTGATTCATATTCATAATGGTAACAACAGAATCATTATTTAAATATGATGAAAAGCTGCAACTAAACACCACAGATAATCTACTTAAACATGATTATTATTTGTTGTGCGTTGAACAAGTTTTATTTATTTAACTACTTATATTTTTGTATCTATGGATTTCCGATACAAGTAATACAGTTTAAACATTAATAAGCTAATCTATATAGTGAAGTATTTGTGATTAAGGAAGAGACTGAGGAGGAACAAACAAGTTTCTCTCAAACATTCATGTTGATTCATATTAATAATGGTAACAACAGAATCATTATTTAAATATGATGACAAGCTGAAACTAAACACGACAGATAATCGACTTAAACATGATTTTTATTTGTTGTGCATTGAACAAGTTTGACTTATTTAATTCCCTAAATATTTTCATCAGCATTACAGTTTAAACATGAATAAGGTAATACTATATATAGTGAAGTATTCTCAGTTCAAACTTTGCAGTTTTACTCATATTTAAAACATGGACGAGGTTTGAACTCTTAATGAAATCTTCAGGGAGAAAAACTCGACTTCAAACAGCAGCCGAGAGATTTATGTGTTTTTAATAATCGACCATAAGTCGAAGGAGACAGAACTCTTCAATCTTTGTGTGTTTTACCTATCTATGGAAACAACATGTGTTTGTGTGTGGGTGTAAAGAAATGCACACAGTGTTTAGACAGAGTGCCCCCCCCCCCATGCGTTACCCACCGTGCACTTGTGTGGTTTCTCGCCCGTGTGGCGCCTCATGTGAACCACCAGCATGTACTGAGCCTTGAAAGGCTTCTGCTCCCGGGAACACTCGTCCCAGCGGCACACAAACTCCTTCTTCTCTCCGTGGATGTGGTCGTTGTTGATGTGCTGCGGGACAGACACACACACACACACACACAGATGAGTTGTGTGTCCACTCAGAGGAAGTTGTGTTGCTCTCACATCCGGATCCTCAGTGAGCGTCTCCGGGGACGAGAGACGTCCGAGCTCCACTAACGAGATTCTTCACATCGGCTCGAATCAAAGAGACGAGAGGCGACCGTCTCACTTATTAAGTTTTATTGTTTTAAAGCAGGAAACTTAATCTGTCGAGGCCTGAAGAATATTAATGTAGAAACACCATCACATGCTTTTTGGTGATAAAATAATATTCAGATCTACTGTAAATCTGCTCTATTCTCAGGTGTCTGTAAATTATATATTTTTAGGATTCGAAAGGATGAAGATCTTTTATTTTTTTCGATATAAAACATTCGTCTGGTTACGTTTTATTGTCTTGAAGCAGGAAACTAAATCTGTCGAGGCCAAAAGAATATTAACGTAGAAAAAGCTGATAAAATAATATTCAGATCTACTGTAAATCTGCCGTTGTCAGGTGTCTTTAAATTATGTTTTTAGGATTCGAAAGGATGAAGATGTTTCAATCGTTTCCCTCCCTTTTATTTTTTTATATAAAACATTATTTACTGCATAAATCTCCTTATTTCACAGTTATTGTCCATAATTTTGCCTTTAAACTCTTTTTCTTTAAAGGAATATCTGAACAAAAAGTTACAGTGATATCACATCGGCACGAATCAAAGAGACGAGAAGCGACCGTCTCACTTATTATCCTCTGGTTATGTTTTATTGTTTTAAAGCAGGAAACTTAATCTGTCGAGGCCTGAAGAATATTAACGTAGAAAAAGCTTTACATGCTTTTTCGTGATAAAATAATATTCAGATCTACTGTAAATCTGCTCTATTCTAAGGTGTCTTTAAATAATGTTTTTAGAAATCGAAAGGATGAAGATCTTTTTAATTTTTCGATATAAAACATTCGTCTGGTTACGTTTTATTGTCTTGAAGCAGGAAACTAAATCTGTCGAGACCTGAAGAATATTAACGTAGAAAAAGCTGATAAAATAATATTCAGATCTACTGTAAATCTTCTATTCTCAGGTGTCTTTAAATTATGTTTTTTTAGGATTCGAAAGGATGAAGATGTCTCAATCGTTTCCCTCCCTTTTATTTATTTTGATATAAAACATTATTTACCTCATAAATCTCCTTAATTCATAGTTCTTGTCCATAATTTTGCCTTTAAACCATTTTTATTTGAAACCTGAACAAAGCGTAACAGATATTATCTTATTAATTTTCCTTCAGCCACGAGATGAATCGTGACCATGAATCATTTAAACCCAAAAATATTGGAAAACCCAAAAGTCAAAGGACTGTTTACGTTCTTGTTCCCCCTGAGGATTGTGGGTAGTGTGTTCAGAAAGCTCCTTCTTCTTCATGTTGTATTTGGGAGACGAGAGGAGGAAGTGATGGATTATGGGAAACGTGGTCATAATTAGAAAAGGAACAATCCAGCTCCCGATTCCGTGTGTTCACAGGAATCACTTCAGAATCTCGTATCTGAAACCAGAGGTGAGCTGACGAGTTCCCTCCCAGGAATCTGAGTCTAATGAATGATGGACAGCCCCCCCGCCCCCCCGCCCCCCCCGGACCCTCACTAATCCCCCTCTTCTCTCTGTGCTCCAGTGGAATCGTGGAATGCTTAAGACCCTTTTAACCAAGACTCTGCTTGTTGTGATGAAGGGAAACGAAACCCGCGGCGTTCTGGAGAATTCAGAGTTTTAATAAAATCTCAGAGAAGTTTCATCTTGACTCAGGTTCACCCACGAGTTTATTCTTTATTATATTTGTTTTAAACTCCAGGAGAGAAGTTTAGAAGTTGATCTTATGTATCTTCTTTCATCTTCTTCTTCTTAAGATTCAGTCGACCTCATGTTTTAGGGTAATAATTAAAAATGCGTTTTTTTCTCACAGCCCTGGCTTTGTTAGGGGGCGTGTCCGGTTCACAGCTAGACGTGCATTATGCAAATGTTGGTTCCTGAAGCTGGATTGTTTGAGTTCTGTAGTTATTCAACATGAAGATTGAGGTGATGCAATCTGGGATCTGGCTTTTTCTAAATGTGCAGTTTAGACTTTTATTGGAGACGTTTGATCGGAGACAATTGTTTGTTCAGTGTTTCTTTTTTCAGATTTTTAGAATAAACATAAACCCTCTGCAGAGTTAAGATAGATAGATAGAGAGATAGATAGATAGATGGATAGATAGATAGATAGATTACTTTATTCATCCCCGAAGGGAAATTAAGTCGTCATAGCAGCAGGTATATTTGAATACAATAAAACACAATACGATAGAATAAAATAAAAAATATTGAGGTAGAAAGAATAAAAACAGAAACACAAGATAAATAGGTAGATAAGGTGCAGTGGCAAGATGATGGTAATAGTACTGATGATATGATGGTAATGTTATTGTTAGACAGTATATAAAAATAGTACAGTATATATAGTATATAATATAACATAATATATATTTATATATGATAGTAATTATAAAGGACCAAAGTAAGAAGTACGATTTAACCGGGGGTTAAGTCGGACTACTGAGGAATAAAGTTTTACCACAGACTTTGGTCCTTTTAACTCTGCA
Organism: Limanda limanda; assembly: GCF_963576545.1. NCBI lineage: Eukaryota > Metazoa > Chordata > Actinopteri > Pleuronectiformes > Pleuronectidae > Limanda > Limanda limanda. Next base: position 772,307 of record NC_083658.1, on the reverse strand, counting down.
GAGCTTTTATGTTTATTCTACAAATCTGAGGAAAGAAACACTGAACAAACATTTGTCTTCGATTAAACAATAAAAGTCTAAACTTCTCATTTAGAAAAAGCCGGATCCCAGATTGCATCACCTCCATCCTCCCTGTTGAATAACTACCGAGCTCAAACATCCAGATTTCTGTGTCAGATTGAGATGATTATGATTCTGAATCCTCACGTGCACCAGCTGCTCCTGCGTGTCGAACTCCTGGCTGCAGCGCTCCCAGTGGCAGTTGGTCTCGTACACGGCCTCCGGCTCCTGTTTGCACTCGTCCCCCCCCGCCTCGTCCTTCAGGTCCAGCGAGCTGCCGAGCCGGTTCTGTGGACGCAGCATATGTTCACCTCGCGTTAATTTCTGCTCGTTAATTATCCATTTTTCTCTCCGGTTCTCGTGCTCGGAGGCGGAGTTCGCAGCGAGCGCACGTGGAACAGTTTACGGCCTCCAGCTGTTAGGAATCACAAGCGAGTGTTTTCCCTCCTGAACACCGGGGGCAGTAAATTACAGACACGTCCCATCATGCAACAGTGAAGTTAAAGAGGCTGGAGTCAAGTTTGTTTTGACAACTTCTGCCACAAATACACACACGTGATTTCTGTTTAGAGCTCCGGCTTGTGATTAGGCAGCGTGAGCCCGAACCAAGCAAACACAGAAGTACCACAGCGTGACCTCTGAGAGGGCGTGGCCACGCTGGAGGTCAGGCTGCAGGGCGGGGCCTCTGTCAACAGGTGGCAGCACCTCTACTACGGCGTAAAGAATCTCTTCACACGTGTGATACAAGATGAACGACAACACCTTTGTGTTCTAATGATGCTTCACACAAACTATAACATCAAATCTGATGTGAGTCTTAAAACTGGTTTTCCAAAAATGTTAAAGTGTAATTTGAAGTTTTTAAATTTAACAAAAAGTCCCCAAATGCTTTTAATTTTGTAAGTTTACATTTTCGTCAATTTCCTCACATTCCATAATTATTTAAATAAGAATTAGTTTTTTAATAACAGTCCACTGAAGTCCCACTCCTCCCATTTGTACAATTTCCAATAAAACATCTTCACAGAGTAATAAACAGATTCAACTTTCCAAAATGTGACAATTTTCAAAAGATCCTAATTTGCAAATAATGTGATAAATTTACTTCAAAGATTTACTCTATTTTTTTACTTCCTATCTTTCCAAAAATATCCACTCCTTTAAATACTGTGATCAATTTCCTAAAATGATGAGAACTTCCCAAAATGTATTTTTCTAAAATAGCCCCACTTTGAAAATCTGCTCTTTTTAATAACTCGGCTCCTGAATCATTTCCCAGATTCCGTCCTGACTTTTCACTTTTATTACTTTTCCACAAACGTCCAAACTTCCTGAAAAGTCCTCGGTTTCTTTCTAGAATAAAAATCTTCAGTCTTTTAAAACGTCCTCGTGTCCGAAGCTCCGCTCGTCCTCCGGGAGACGTTTTGTTAGAAAGAGCTCGTGTGTGTTTTAGGAATCTGACACGTGGCTCCACCAACACACACACACACACACACACACAGACACACACTCTGCTACACAACCTGCTGACTGCAGCATGTTTGTCGCTGCCCCACGCACGCTATCTTCATCAATTCTGCCGGCCCCCAGACGCCGCCGCACGCCGCCGTCCCCATGCATCACGCCGGGCGCCGCCGCAGATTTGTCAAAGGAAGAAGAAGAAAAAAGATCCTCACGACAAAGAAGCTCGGCCGATATTTCATGAGAATGAAGAAGTGCCGTGGCACAGTTTACAGTGCAGGGGGGGGGGGCACCAAATGAATGGATGCAAAGCTCTTATCATCTGGACTTTTTCTTTATCGCGGACATATTTTACAAGGGGGGTGGGGGTTGGGGGCGGGGCTCCCTGGGGCCGCGGAGCCGGATTCAAACAGGAACAGGAAGTGAAGACGTGAAAACGCACGGGAGCTCGTCACAGATTCAAACCGTCTCTGCTTCCTGCGGCCGGGGGGGGCGGGAGGTCTCTTACCGGTGAACACGGGGACAAAGGCCTCAGTCCCTCGGCCTCGCTCTTGACCTTTGACCTCTTGGTGGTCATGGGGTCGACTGAGCTGCTGACGGCCGAGTCGCTGCCGTGGTTCTGAGAGAAAGAAGAACAATGTTTTAACGACTCTTAATGATTTAAAGATGATCTGATGTCTCACTGAGGCGTTTACCTTTGACATCAGGTCGCCGTGGTGGACGGACGCCGACAGCGAGGACAGGCCGAGGCCCGGCTGGCGGCTGGAGAAGACGGGCGGCGGCTGGATGAGCGGCGGCGTGTGGCCGAAGGCGCTGAGGCCGCGCTGCTGGGAGAGCAGCTGCTGGTACGCCATGGGGTTGATGGGATGAGGGAAGGGGAAGGACGGACTGCGAGGAGGAAACATGGCGTTGAGGTTCAGATCATCGCGTCATGGCGTGCGTGTGTGATGCTGCGTCTGCAGGTCGTTACCTGAGTCCTCCCACCGACAGGTGACCGTACGAGCTGCTCGCCGCCGAGCTGGAGCGAGAGTTGTTGATGTACGCCACCAGCGAGTTGGGCGAGGTGCGGATCATCGTCTGCAGGTCGATGCTGGCGTCCGACAGCGGTGAGATGGACAGCGCTCGCTTCCTGCTCATCCGGGGCGTGAGTCTGGGGCTGGAGAACCGGGACACTGTGGACACAGGTGAGGTCAAAGGTCACTCTGGGGTTAGAGGAACAACACTTCTCTGAGATCAGAGTCATGAAACGTTTGAATTGAAGGATCGGCGTCGTGTGGCGTCTCGTGATGCCCCGCCCCCTCCCTCCAGACGCCTCCTGCTGAGCGTTGAACCTGATCACATCAGAGTCTTGGTCCTGAAGAATGATTCCTGGAATCTAAACGCTCACTCGTCTCCTCCGTCCTCCCGCCGGCCCGCGTCCCCTCGCTCGGGCTATTTCAGGATAAAGCGTTGAGGAGGGAGAGCGGCGTGATTGATGGCGCCGCTGCTTGCTCGCCGCGGCGCTCCGACCCCACGGACCCGGGACGAGTCTTTCAATAAGTGCTGGAGATGGATTCCCAGCGAATACAGTAAACAGTTTGTTCAGGTGATGGAGGCGGAGACTTTAAGTCCTCTGAACACGTCCAAGTGACACACATTTCAAACTTAGCTCCTCCTCCCAGTCTGTGAGGTCAGATTAATAAATATAAATAACGATAAATTATGATAAATTATGATAAATTAATGTAAGATAAGCAGCTGTTTTCATTTAAATGTCAGCAAACAAGTGAACAACTGTAAAAGTCCTGAGATTCCGAATTAGGATTTTGACAAACAGAACAAAGCTGGTCGCTGAACGAGAGCTGAGAGAATTTAAATCTGTATTCTAAGACAAATAAGAAGTTTTAAGTTTAAAAAACAATTCTTCCACATTTTGCACCCGACCTTCAAACCCTCTTCCTTTGCCCTTGAGCAAGAAGCACTGGACCCAACAGTTTGAGTTTGTTTTTAAAACACTTTGCTCCTTAAACGTGTGAAACTCAGTAGATCTGTGTCTGACCCCATTAAGATCCAGACATAACTAATCAATCTCCCACGATTATTCCCCAGAATCTCCTGAGATAAGAATCGTGTTAAATGAGAGCGATTCACACTCGATTGATTTCACTGGAGGAAACGAACGCAGAGCGACGGGATCGATCCTCGGCTCCGAGGAGGAAACTCTTCTTCCAGCGATGGAACGCTTCCATGTTCCAGAATGATCAGTTATTATACAGAAGATCCAGAAACACTCAGAACTCTAGATATGATCTGTTTTGAGTTTAAAATGATGCGAAACAAATAAAAGCAGCAAATCCTCTCGTTTGAGAAACTGGAGTTTGTGTTTTTGCTCAATAAGTAAAACTAACCGATCGTTTACAAGCAAAATTGTAGTTTTTTGCCAATTAGTACTCAATCCTTTGTCTTGTTTTCCTTTATAATTAATGATCGTCTCTCAGTCTTTATCTTGCAGCTGCTCTGGAAAACATTTGTCAGTCGAGTGTTTTCAGGCACAGAAAAAGAAACGTTGGTGTTCTTCCTTTTTTAGAAGATCTTTGACTGAGAGGATTTCTGTTTCCACGAAGCAGCTGCGACTTCGTTTGAACCTGAAAGCGTCCGATCGCTCTTCAGTTACACACAGACCACAGTGGAGACACACACACACACACACACACACACACACACACACACAGACACACACACACACACACACACACACAATCCCACTCAGTCTAAATCACTCCACACACTCTTCTCCGTCCCTCCCGGTGGCGGCGGCTGCTATAAATTACAATAGTGCAGGTGGGTGGGGGGGGCGGTGGCGGCGGTGGAGATGGCGGTAGAGATGTGGGGGGGAAGGGGGGGGTCGAGCGAGGCGTTTCCATTGGTCCATTCATCAGAGGAAGCGGCACATTAATAAACACATCTCCCCAGAGGTGAGAGGAAGTAACAGAGATGAATACGTCTGCCAGTCCCGAGCGGCTTCGTCCAATCAGCTTTCAGATAACAGCTCACCTGATCCTCTACACCTGCCCCCCCCGCCCGCCACCATCATCAGCCACCACCCCCCCGCCCCCCCCTCGCCGCCACGTCTCCGCTCTCCCTGGTTAAATGAGTAGATTAGCGTCCCAGGACACGTCCCACAGACGGTAAAGTCTTTTGAGCGCCGGCGTCCCGCGAGGACACGAGATGGTTTCTTCTTCTGTGGATTATCATTCAACTTCCATATGTCCCCCCCCCCCTCACCCCCCCAACCCCCCCGACGTCTCCTCTACACACAGACAACACATGTTGGACTCACAACAGACACACAACCTCCGAGACCCCGGCGGTAACGACCAGGCTGGAAGTGGGACACGCTGGATTCCAGAGGGATGGGGAAGTGGAGGACAGGAAAAGATGTCCAGGACAGGAAGTGGAGGACAGGAAGTCCAGGACAGGAAGTGGAGGACAGGAAGTGGAGGACAGGAAATCAAGGACAGGAAGTGGAGGACAGGAAGTGGAGGATAGGAAGTGGAGGACAGGAAGTCGAGGACAGGAAGTTGAGGACAGGAAGTCCAGGATAGGAAGTGGAGGACAGGAAGTCGAGGACAGGAAGTTGAGGACAGGAAGTCCAGGATAGGAAGTGGAGGACAGGAAGTCGAGGACAGGAAGTTGAGGACAGGAAGTCCAGGATAGGAAGTCCAGGACAGGAAGTCCAGGACAGGAAGTGGAGGACAGGAAATCCAGGACAGGAAGTCCAGGATAGGAAGTGGAGGACAGGAAGTCCAGGACAGGAAATCAAGGACAGGAAGTGGAGGACAGGAAGTCCAGGACAGGAAATCAAGGACAGGAAGTGGAGGACAGAAAGTCCAGGACAGGAAGTCCAGGACAGGAAGTCCAGGATAGGAAGTGGAGGACAGGAAGTGGAGGACATGAAGTAGAGGACAGGAAGTCCAGGACAGGAAGTGGAGGACAGAAAGTCCAGGACAGGAAGTGGAGGACATGAAGTAGAGGACAGGAAGTCCAGGACAGGAAGTGGAGGACAGAAAGTCCAGGACAGGAAGTGGAGGACAGAAAGTCCAGGACAGGAAGTCCAGGATAGGAAGTGGAGGACAGGAAGTGGAGGACAGGAAGTGGAGGACAGGAAGTGGAGGACAGGAAGTCCAGGACAGGAAGTCCAGGACAGGAAGTCCAGGATAGGAAGTGGAGGACAGGAAGTGGAGGACATGAAGTAGAGGACAGGAAGTCCAGGACAGGAAGTGGAGGACAGAAAGTCCAGGACAGGAAGTGGAGGACATGAAGTAGAGGACAGGAAGTCCAGGACAGGAAGTGGAGGACAGAAAGTCCAGGACAGGAAGTGGAGGACAGAAAGTCCAGGACAGGAAGTCCAGGATAGGAAGTGGAGGACAGGAAGTGGAGGACAGGAAGTGGAGGACAGGAAGTGGAGGACAGGAAGTCCAGGACAGGAAGTGGAGGACAGGAAGTGGAGGACAGATGTGGTCACCCCCAGATTATTTTTTGTAAAGTCGCCATAATTTATTTATTAGATTTTAATTCTGACAGATTTGACGTAACGACTCAAACGTTTCAGTTTAAAACAGTCGCCTGATTTATTTTATTCCAGCTTTTCTCAACTCATTTTCTACATTTGTTTACAAGGAGGAAGTTGAGATGCTTCTTTATTTACAGTCTGTGAAATTAATATTAACTTTTTCTATGAATATGATTCTTTCATCTGGAAACCAGCAGCTGAACGTCTCTGTGCGTCTGAGAGTGAGAAGGTTATTTCTCACCTTCGTCCTCGGGTTCAAACCAGCGAACACACGCTGCCCCCCCCCCCCGGGAGCGCCAGCCAATAAGTCCCGTGTGTTTATGGAAACGTGCTGGCGGAGGTGGGGGGGGGGTGGGGGGGGGGCACCTCGGCCGTTTGAAGTAGTTTGATATGAAAAATGTATACGAGGCGTTTTTTTATTTATACGCCTCCGCTGTGATCTTTGTTTCATCATCGACCTGAACCTGGATCTGATTCTGATTAATCAGCGTCAACGCCGCTCGCCGGACACGGAGGCGTGGAGCTGACTCCGCCCCCTGGTGGGCTTCTGAGGAACTGAGGATCGTTCTTCTCTGCTGAAGCTCACACACCAGGTGGGAGGAGCTTCAGTCTTATACTTAATATCCGTCTAATCAGTTTCTAGTTTGACCTTTGACCTTAATGCTGCGTTTAACCTCAGGTATAAATAAAATAATAATAAAAATAATAAGGTATAACTAAATATATAATAATTTAATAACGACGTCCTGCCACACACCAGGAGGGAGGAGCTTCAGTTTTATACCTGATATCTGTCTAATCAGTTTTTAGTTTGACCTTTGACCTTTAGCTGCGTTTAACCTGTTGTCGACCAATAACTAATTTACCAGAAGAGAAAATTTACATTTCAAAATTATCAATAAAGATAAATTCAATAACGACGTCCGGCCAGAAACCGAGCTCGACCAATCACGAGTCAGTCTCCGCCCACTTTTAATTCTGAATTAGTTAATTAAACCAAACTCACTTGGTTTCTTGACACAGTATAAATGTGTAATAACCTTCTCCCCCCCCCCCCCCGCCGCCCCCCCTTACTCACCGTCGAGGGGGGTGATGTAGTCGGACAGGTGGGCCCCCGCCGCCCCCCCGGCCCCTTGCATCAGCAGCTCGCCGTACGGGCTGCGGTGGCTCGCCATCAGGTGGTAGAACTCCGCTGGGCCGGCCCCCGGGGGAGGGGGGGGGGGCAGGCCGAACAGCCCGCGCTCCTTCAGATGCTCGTGGGCCACTGTGGGGGGGGAGAGAGGGTGGGGGTCGGAGGAGAGAGAGGGGGGGGGAGGAGAGAAGGAAGGATGAAGTGAGGAAGACGAGGGAGAACAAGGGGCGGAATTCCTGCTCCGCCCACCTCACGCTGAGAATGAATGGATTGAGGGGCCGGGGGGGCCAGGGGGGCGGGGCCAGTGATGTGCAGCGGCCCATGTAGGCGTCACACCCCCCCCCAACCCCCCCACTGTTCCCTCAGTCCCACAATAAAACAAACAGAATCAGATGAATCAAGTGAGAGAAAAACACTTTGACATTTTAAATCAGAGCTGAGCTCGACTTCACGTGAAGGAGGCGGAGTCACGCGGGAGAGGAGGCGGAGTCCTCGTGGATTTAAAACAGTCAGAGGTCAAATCTGATTCACGTGTTTGTGTAGAAACCAGAAAACTCAAACTGCTGCGACTGATTCACAATTATTATCTTAACTCTTAATTTACAGTTTGAAACAAAAGCTTCTTTTATTTCAACGACTCAGTGAAAACATTCAAACACATTAATAGAAAAGCTTTTAAATTAATTAATATTCAAAACCTGAAGAGGTTCAAATACTTCAATTACGATAAATACAATCTACGGTGTGTAGTGAATTAATCTGTGTAAAAAGGGATAAACAAAGAGATTTTCTCTAACTATATATAAATAGAAATAAACACAATAATTCTGAAGTTGAGCTGCTCACAAAGTTTTTCTACAGACTTTTACTTTGAAGGATCCACTAAACTACTCTTAATTTACAGTTTGAAACTTTATTTCAATGACATTCAAACACATTTATAGAAAAGCTTTTAAATGAATTATTATTAAAAACCTGAAGAGGTTAAACCATACAAGAATAATTAAATTACGATAAATAAAATCTATGATGAATGAGTCTATATAGAATGGACCAACAAAGTGATTTATGCATTTCTTACTTTTCTCTAACTATATAGGAATGGAAATAAAACATTAATTCTGAAGTTGAGCTGCTCTCAAAGTTTTTCTACAGACTTTTACTTTGAAGGATCCACTAAAGAAACTTTAGAGATTCAACTCCTCGTGTCACAGGTTCGATCCCCGGTGGTTACTCACGGTCGGCCGGGCTGAGGCCTCTGGCGGCGGCGATCATGGACAGCGTGGGGCTGGCGTGCACGGAGCGCAGGTAGTGCTCCATGTGGGGGGGCACGTAGGGGTGGGGCACGCCGAAGGGGGAGTCGCCGGTCGCCACGGCGCCGGGCGAGAGGCGGATCAGGGAGATGTCGGCGATGCTGCCGGTCAAACCCACCGGGCTGAGAGAGAAAGAGAGAGAGAGAGAGAGAGAGAGAGAGAGAGAGAGAGAGAGAGAGAGACAAACATGACTAAGCATAAAGCAGCTGTGACATCACATCCTGCCCTCGAGCAACACGCTCATCTTCATATCATATTTCTCGTCAGATTCATCAAACGCTTCAGTTCTATGTCACTGATGACCTCACTTCCTGTCTCCCCCCCCACTCCTCCGGCGAGCGTCCTCAGTAATCCATCCTCCAACCTGATCCTCCAGCTCCGCCTCCCCGTGTGACATCACGTCTAACACGGTTCCGCTGGCGAGCGTTTGTTTGATCAGAGGAACAGGTGAGGTCGGGGTCACGAGGAGGAGGAGGGGCTTCGTGTGGCAAGTAACCACGGGGCGTTGTGGGTGTGGTTTATCGCGTTGGTTCGTCTGAAGAGAAAAGTTCAGGTTGGATCTCGAGACTTTTGTTGGAAGATGATCACAGATGAGAAGGAGGCGTGTTGATGAGTCATCTGACACTTTGTGATGTCACAAATGTTTGATTTGTGATTGGTTGAAACTTTGGATCTTTTCTCTGGATTTAGTGACAAACTCCTTTTAAGTTTAAGAAAATTATCAAAATGAAGATTCTTTCACTTTTAGTCTCTTTTTGTGAGTTGAGCTCCGAAGACGATTCAATCTTTTCAGTTTTATCAGATTTCAAAATATCGTGAAACTTCAAAAAACAGGTGATTAAAGTTAATTCCTCAGATGTTTCAGATCATAAATCCTCAGACTTTCATCTTTAAATATTAACTCTTCATCATCTGAGGTTTTATTTCTCAGGCGTTGTTGGATTCCATCAGAAGTTTCTCTTTGTCTGAGAAGATAAAGACGTGTTTTTCCACCTGAAACAATAATCAGATTTCAGTTTTAATAATGGACGCTCGGCGCCGTGTCTCCGCCTCCAGGTGAACGCCGTCTCACTCTGTGTGGCGTGCTAACGAGCGGCTCCGCCTCCTGTGAGAACATGAACATCTCCTATCAGCTTTGTTCTGGAGCACAAAGGAGCCGCCGGCCTTCAGGAAGCGATGGAGTCTCAGTGTTCAGACTCTCAGAGAGGGGTCCGGGGTCCGAGGGTCTCGGGGGTCCGACACAATGCTCGACCCTCGGAGCGTGTCGGCGTGCGGCGCCGGGCAGCGGCGTGAAACGGGAGGAGGAGGAGCCCGGTGTGGGGGCGGCGGAGGGAATTCACACGCTCACACGTTGAGAATCAAAGTTTCTTTCTCACGTTGTTTGTTCTAACGTCAATAACTGAGGAATCTCTTAACTTATATTATATTAATCTGATTGTTGATCCAAATCTAAAACATCTCAGGATCTGATGAGTCATCATTTAAACTCTGAGTTTAGAGAGAATCCGTCTCTCTCACATCTGGACGAGTTCTCCCTCCTCCTCCTTCCAGATGTTGCTCTTTGTTTTTAACGAGGTTTTTAACGACTTTATGATTCAAACACTCAGAGAAACACGAAGATCCTCGGTCACAACTTTCTCTGAACATCTCTGACGTTCAGACTGGATCACGAGACTTTTGTTGGAAGATGATGAGAAGGAGACGTGTTGATGACTCATCTGACACTTTGTGATGTCACAAATGTTTGATCTGTGATTGGTTGAAACCCTGGATCTTTTCTCTGGATCCTGGATTCAATGACACACTCCTTTAAGTTTTAAGAAAACTATCAAAATGAAGATACTTTCACGTTTAGTCCCTTTTTACGGGTCGAGCTCCAGAGATGATTCAATATTTTTAGTTTTATCAGATTTCAAGATTTCAAAATGTCGTGAAACCTCAAAAAACAGGTGATTAAAGCTCCTCCTCCTCCTCCTCCTCCTTCCAGATGTTGCTCTTTGTTTTTAACGAGGTTTTTAACGACTTTATGATTCAAACACAGAAACACGAAGATCCTCGGTTACAACTTTCTATGAACATCTCTGCAGCTATTGAATTATTTAAAAGAATGTTTTTTTTTTAATGAGTGATTCATTCTTTTTTATTTTAAGGTTTTTCACTTTTAATTATTAATTATTTAAAACATGTAACGTAAATAACAGTTTAATGGTTTTTAGTGAGAGTTGAATCTGAGGAGTGGATGTGAACAATGTTCTCCTGCATGGATGTGAGGTGTGTTTCTCTTTGTTTGTGCGAGCTGTGTGCGTCTTGCCTCTTTGTGTGTGTGTGTGTGTGTGTGTGTGTGACACCAGAGATGAATTACAGTGTGACAGTGACTCTCGTCTCCGGTGTCGGGCTCAGGGAGCCGCTCTCTGATTTAGATAAATCACTCCGGCTGAATAAACTCCCCCTGTTGGTTTACGAGTCGACTGCGTGAAGCGGACGCCTCAAACTTAACAGGCACCCCCCCCACCCCTCCCTCCTCACCCCCCCTCCTGCAGAGGAAGGGATGACCTACATACAAACAAACACATCACAGCGCCCGCAAATCATGGCCTCCTTAACAAGTCATTTCATCATCTCGTCCTCGGAGCCGGACTCTGAGTCTTTCATGCCACCTTCCTTCACGCTGAATCTGAAACTCGCTTCTGTTTGATTCGGAGAGGAAGCTTCACAGATCTGTTCGCTCACGTCTCTTTTCATTCAGAGCCGACGTGTCAGATTCCGTCCAAAGCTCGAGATCGAGACGTCAGAACTTCATCTGCAGACGTCGACTTCCACAAGAAGCAGAAACGAGTCGGAGTCTAAACGCTGAACAGAGTCTTGATCCTCAGATCTGTGTCTTCACCAGAAGCCTCAAATATTGTTTTTTGCCCCAAGAGGTGAATTCATAGCCAGACGATAGATGAAGAGCTCAGATATTTCATCTCCTCACACAAGCAGATTGTGTAGAAACTGTGTAATTGTGTGTTTAACCCGATGATCATGAAGCAGACCACAGAAAGACTGGAGGCAGGTGTCCCACTTGGTGGTAGATGTTACAAGATGTTGTTAAGATGTTTAGAAGTCGAGCTGCTGTTGTCTCCTCAGGGTTCGAAGCTTTAACAGCAAAGTTCTCAGAAGTGTTTTCTTCTTGTGTTTGAACTTCTCTGCAGGGAGCCGCACAACGATGACTCAGCAGTTTGTAAAGAGGTCAGAGTGAAACGTAGAGAACCCGGAGCTGAGGACAGAGGAGACTTCAGACAACAGATCGTATTCAGGGTAAATGTTCTTTCTTTGACCTTCATGAAGAACTGACGGACCTGGAGCTCGAAACGCACACAAATATATAAATATTCATCGTGTTTTGACATGAAAATCTACAGTTTTATGTTTAATTCTAAACACTGGAGCAAAGCGATTCCTCCATGTGTCTCCTGAAGGTCTAGAAGGTCCCTCAGGTTTCATTCGTGCAACTAGAAAAGCTTCCAGGACTCTCGTGTCCCGTCCCGTGATGGAGGAGGAAGTAGTTCCTCTTCCTGTAACTTCCTCGCCTCGCTGTCAGCTCCCGGCGCCGGCGAGGGGGGGGGAGAACCCGTCCCCGGGATCCAGCAGAAGAAGAGAGAGGAGGTTTCCCTCTCGGCTGCTGCTCATGACAGGCTGACAAAATAAGCAGCGCTCTCATTACGGGATATGCAAACAATGATGAAGGGGACGGCGTGGAGGTGTCATGTTAGACAATCAGGGAGCGGACCTCTGACACGCTGCCGCGGCAGGATAACAAACTGCCACGAGCCGAGGACAAACTGCCGCGGCAGGCGACAAATGACACCGCACTTAATTTGCTGCGCAATGTTCCTGTAATTAGGTGAATTTGGCAGCGGCCGGGCGGAGCGACAGCCAGATCAAGGTCTTGATGAATTAGGGTTCCACTGTCAAGATCAAATCACATTAATCAAGGTGGCCGAGTCCGCAGACAGCCGCCCCCCCCACCGCTCCCCGCCCCCCCGCCCTGCACTCTCCCAGCCGGCGTGATGAATGGCTCCGCTGCCGCCAGGCGCAAAGTATGCATCACCATCAAATCTGTGAATTTAAATGTGAGACACTATTTGGAGAATTCTATTGACTTTTTTTGTCCGGGCGCCAGTTTCCTCTGTGGTGATAAAGTAACTTTGAACTGAAGCCGGAACCTCGTCGCTCAGTTTGAAACCTGCAGCGACTCTACCCCCCTCCACACATATATATATATATATATATATAAATATATAAATATATATATATTTAATCTGTTTGGATAAGCTTTAGAAACTAACTTTTGAAAGATAACAGCACTTTGCTTTCAACGACATCAACATGTCCTGTAACAAAAGTCTAATTTCTCCGTATTTAAAGGCTTTTTAATACAAATTTCCATATGAGTCTTTACTTACAAACATAAAGCATCTTCAGCCTTTGACTCTGGAGTTTTTCTGGAGCACATAACCGACTCTACGTCCAAAAACTGAGGTTTAACCACGAATATAAATCATGTGATATCATCAAAGCTCCAGAAAACCATAAGAAAACCAACAATATATATATCAGTTCTGTAAAATGCCCGGTCCTCCTTCAGGGTCGATGTTTGAATAAAAGAAAAAGTGGATTTTCCAGCAGATGAAAGGAATAACAAATGTGTCTCGTATCAAGCCCAGTTTTCTTTGTACTTCTCTATTATGGGATGGCGTCTGTGAACCCGGACGCTCGCCGGCGCCGCTGCACCGTGACCTCTGAACACCGGGAGTTTAATTACCGCTGTGGCCCCGGGGGCAGTGCGGCTGCACCACACAGATTAGTCCACACACAACAAGCCATTAATGAATATCAGGAGGTGTGTGGTGTCGTCGGTGATGGATCCGGTGCTGCAGCGGCTGCTAATGGAGACGCCGTTATTTATTTCACCTCTTTATTTACTCTGGAGCAGAAAGTAACTGAAGAACAAGTTTTTAATCTTCAGCTCGAGATGTGTTTTATGTTTCTACGTCTCAGGAGGAAATATTGTTCTTTTTTTTACCCGTAATCATTATTTATTTAAAGGTTTATTTGTAGAATATTCAAGATTAAATCATCAGTTTCCATATTTTGGATTCAGTTGTAACATCTAACTCGTCTGTAACAATAAGTCGAAGTGTGTCTTCTTCTTTCTCATGTTACTGCCTTGCTCAGTGGCAACTCCGCTTTTAAAGCAACTCCTCAGTGCGTCCCGGGGGTTCGATCCCCAGATGGTCGGTGGCTTGCCCACATAATCAACCTTTAACTAGAATTTTGATTATTCACTTTGGACGTCAGCGTGTTGTCATCTGCTTTTCAATCTGAACTTGGCGAACGCTCGACTCTCATCAGAACTCACGCTCGCTCTCAAACTCTGGTTCCCCCCCGACAGGATGGAGATGACCACCTACCCGTGCATGGCGTGCAGAGCGTGCGGCTCGTAGTGGTACCGCCCCTCGTGGTGGCGCATGTCGATGGGGATCGGCGTGTGGAAGGTGGGGAACATGTGGTGGGGGGCTGCGAGGAGAGAAGAGCAAAGAAGAAGGGAGTTAGACGGGCGAGAGAAGGAGGGAGGGAGGGAGGGAGGGATGGAGGGAGACTTCAGAACAGAAAGGAGAGAGATTTCAAACGGGCAACACGAGGTTCAGAGAAGCCGAACACTTTCCTGTAAAGTTTTGGCTCGATCACACGAGAGAAGTGGAATAAATAAATAATCAAAGTCATCCTGAGAAATCCAACATCTGAACATAAAAGATCTTCTGACAAAGATCTGCAGCTTCACAAGCTTTGAACCTGAGGGGAGGATGGAGGGTGGAGGGAACAGCTTCCTCCTCTTCCTCTTCCTCTTCCTCTTCCACAGACTCAGACTCTCAGAGGACACACGAGTCCACTGTCATCATCTGATTCTTGATTTATTGTTTATTATTCTCCAAAGTGAAACTCGTGTTCTGTCTGTTTTCAGGTTGGAGACTCGTTGACCTTCGTCTGTCTGACCCTCGGAGGTGAGAACATGTTCTTTAAGGACAAAACACGACCTTTAACTTGACCAAAGACACTTTGTTTTATCTTTTATCCAAAGTATAGATTTGTGTCTTCATACAGATAAAATAAACTTACATATTTGTAAGATCCAACGATTCGATAAGTTAAAATGATTCTGTTCTTTAAGTGTTTCCCTCCGTGTCTCTTTTAAATGAAGGTTCAATATATCTACTTTTTAAACCCTTGCATAGGGGAAAAAGCAGCAATGATTCAGTTAAATAATTAAAAATGGATTAATAAATATATTAGATCGAATTTTTGATTATCCCTCCATCCAATGTAGCTGTAGTGCCCCCCACTTTGAACATTTGGGAAATCAATGCATTTCATGTTTAGCCACATGCTACAGTTTCCTTCAGCTTTGTGCATTGTGCAGCATTGATCCCAGTTGTTATGCTAAGCTAAGCTAAGCTAATCACGTCCTGGCTGCAGCTGCTCACAATGATGAGCAAAACATATTTTGATTTGTATTGAAAATAGACAAAATAACATTTTAACAGACGATAACTGTATTTGTTTTGATTGGTCCATGTCCCATCTGCTAACATGGTGGAGGCCGTGTTCATGATGAACCGCTGCCGGCCACCAGGGGGCGACCCCCATGTCCTGAAACGCCGTTGCTCAGGTTCTGTTTCTGATTTAACTTTAACGAGTTCTGTGTGTTTTCATCCTGCGTCGCTCCGATGGTTTTTATTCTCCATCGCAGCCGGTTTCTCTTTCCCTGGATTCCTCTCGGATGTGGGAACTTTTTACCAGAAACATCGGAACTAATTATCAGCTGCGATAACACGGAACCACCGCGGCTGTCGTGACTTTGTTCGGCGCCGTGTGAACGCCGCCGCCCTCGGCCTCTCGCACGCGTTTATAGAGTCATGGTTCTTGTTAACATTTTTCTCAGGTTTTTATTTTGGAAAAGCTCCATGAGGGCATCGCCTCACCCTCTCTCTCTCTCTCTCTTTCCCTCTCTCTCTCTCCACAGCTCCGTCACTGTGTCCTCCCTCGCTCGCCCTCGCTCGCCCTCGCTGCTCAGATCCGTTAATTGTAACCTGGTGTCGAGAAGGAGAGAGAGCCGGAGAGAAGAGAGAGAGAGAGAGGTGAGCCACCTGATCTCTGGACTGCATTAAAATTCTTCCCCAGTCTCACACACACACACACACACAGACACACACACAGACACACACACACACACACACACACACACACACACAGACACACAGACACACACACACACACACACACACACACACACAGACACACACACACACAGACACACACACACACACACAGACACACACACACACACACACACACACACTCGGGGGAATCTCGCAGGGTGACCTGGGAGTTTCTCAGCGGGGGCCAGGGCCACGGATCATTATCTGCTCTCGGCCGAGCGTCGGGGGGGTTGGTGGGGGGGTGGGGTGTGTACCGGGGGCCTCCCGGGGGTCCGGGGGGGGGGGCCCGGGACCTGAGTGAGTCAGCATTCCAAACCCATTCCTCTCACTCTGCAGCCTGACAGCGTGACAGACCTGCTCCCTCAACGACCACAGAAATAGAATCTTTCATTCGTCTCTCGCTCGGCACCGGATTCCCTCAGCTGCGTTTCCAACACGCCATCGTTTTCTGTCGGTGGCGAGCGGCGTCCGAGCTGCGTTCAGTTTAGAAGAAGACGTGACACCATCTCTAAATCCTCATGTTCTCTCTCACAATCAGCTGCAGCTTCTCAAACAACCGACTGAGAATCCGTCTGAACGAAGCCGACAAACCTCAGGATCTCAAGACCTCAGATGTTTGATGATCGACAATTTACAAGACGAACTTCTGTTAAAACCACGAACTCTGAACCGATCGTCATCAGTTCATCTCGTAACTTCACAAAACTTCAAACCACTTGTTTTAGAGAAAAGAAATTCAGGTTATTTCAGTGAAAAGCTGCAGATTCTCTCGTCTTTACTCGTTTTTCAGTATTTTAGTTTGAATTCCAGCAGTTTGAAACGTTCGGTGTCGATTGAACGTCTCAGACGGACTTTGTTCATAAAACTCGTTATTTGTTCTGTGAGTGTTGTCATGGAAACATCCTCCTTTTTATTTGATCCGACACCTGAAGTTCAAACGTCTCCGAGCAGCAGCTGCTCACCTTCATCCTGTCGAGAGTTTCAATCTTTAGCTGTTTGTCTCATCCAGTGGAGCCGAGTCCCCCCCCCCCATAACCAGCGCAAAGCATTTTGGTTGAAAAAAAAGAACAAAAGGTCATTCTAATAGATTACAGGAGGATGAAATGGAACAGAGACAAGAGAATACAAACAGAAGGGTTAAGGGTTTGTTTCTAAATGTATTTCTTTTGGGCATTAGTTGAACCCTGATTAGTTTTTGGTATTGTTTCTTTTTTCGCCGTTAGTGTTTGATTTATTAAACTTTGTAACGAGACACTTTCAAATTACAACTTCATCAAAGTGCATAACATTGCTCATTTGTAGTGGTCTCTCTGAATAGTTTGGAAATAAAAAGATATAAAAATAACTAAAGACTTATTAAAAAAGAAATAATTATCTCAATTATAAATAGAGATTTGTGCACATAAAAAGAATTATTAACTTAAAGTGCATGTTCTCAAACTGAACACATGAACTTTATTATAAACACTAAAAAATATTTTTTTTTTTCTTTTACAAAAAATATGTAAAAAATAATAATTATTATAATTTTTTACTAAAAAATAATAATTTTTTTTTTTTTTTTACATTCCAGTGTGTAAAGATGTTTTCTGAGTATTTAACACAAATTAGTTTTTGTTCACTCAAAGTTTTCTTTGGCTAAGATCCGGTGGATTTATTAAAACAGGAATAAACGCCGTGTTCCAGAGTCTCTGAGGTTCTAGTTCCGACATGTGGACCCCGGAGGTTCCTCTGAGGCTCCGCCCCCCGGCGTCCTGACCGGGGTCCTAACCGCGCCGGCTTATTCCATCACCTCGACAGCCCCATTGTTCTGCCGCCACAGGAAGAACAAAAGGCGAGCGCTCACGAGAGTTCAAGAGCCGCGTTTACCTGATTCCGTGGCCCCGGCCCCCCCCCCCGAGCCCCCCCGGGCGCCACCGTGGCCCCGCTTGCGCTCCAGCCATCTATTAGTCTCTGCTTGAGAACATTTGTTTTAGCGTCTGCTGGAGCGCTCCCGTTGGCCGACCACAGTTCTTCAAAGTCAGCCCCCCCCCCCTCCTGTAGGCGCTCAGCAGACGCCGTGGTTCATCGCCGTCGAGCGTTAGCGGGAAGTTCAGCGGGAACAAAGACAATGAGCTGGTGCATATTTTAAAGTTCTGCGTGAGTTCATTTTACGAGAAGAAGTTTGTCTGTTTTGCTTTAGACGTTAAACACATGAAGAAGTCCCGCCCTGGGGGGACGCCATGTTGAGGGTCGGCTGGTTTGGATTAATCGCCGTCATCGCTGACGCTCGGCGGCGTTGACACGAACGCCTCAAGGCCTCGAGATGCAAAGCTGCACTTTCTGGTGTTTCAGGAATCCGTGGAGGAATTTCACTGGAATGTTTCCAAAGCATTAAAATTTTGTCTTCTGGCTTTTAGATGATTTTATTCCACATCTGCTCTGTGGTTATCTGTGATGACCTCTGTGATGACCTCTGTGGTGACCTCTGTGGTGACCTCTGTGACCTGGAGGCTCAGGAACCATCACGTGGTTAAACCAGGAAGTCGTCCTGCAGAGGAGGATTCACTTCCTGCTGGACGAGGTCAGAACTCAGATCCGGCAGGAAATTACAGCTGAGAAGATGAATCACGTCCTGAATACAGAGACTCCAGCTTCTTCTTCTCATGATATCAGTAAAACATCACTTCCTGTTCAGTGGAGGACGTGAACAGGAAGTGATGTTCTACAGTTTTACTTTGAAGGATCCACTAAACTACTCTTAATTTACAGTTTGAAACAAAAGCTGCTTTTATTTTAAGGATGCAGTGAAAAGATTAAAACACATTTATAGAAAAGCTTTTAAATGAATTATTATTAAAAACCTGAAGAGGTTCAAAGACTAATAAGAATTAAATTAATTAAATTCCGATAAATACTTTCTATTGTGTGTTATGAATGAATCTGTGTAAAAAGGGATTAACAAAGTGATTTATGTATTTCTTACTTTCCTCTAATTATATATAAATATAAATAAAACCTTAATTCTGAAGTTGAGCTGCTCACAAAGTTTTTCCACAGACTTTTACTTTGAAGGATCCACTAAAGAAACGTAATGAAACGTAAACGAAGAAGAACCTAGTGACGCTCGTGGTCTTTGAGAAACAAAAACGACTTTTAACTTAACCAAAGACACTTTGTTTTATCTTTTATGCAAAGTATAGATTTGTGTTTTCGTCCAGATAAACTAAATTTACACATTTGTAAGATCAAAGGATTCGTTAAGTTAAAATGATTCTGGTCTCTAAGTGTTTCCCTCCGTGTCTCTTTTAAATGAAGGTTCAATAAATCTACTTTTTAAACCTTGCAAAGGGGAATAAACAGGAATGATTCAATTAATTAATTAATTAATAATGGATTAATAAATATATTAGATCTAATTGTACAGAGACTCCAGCTTCTTGTTCTCATGATAACAGTAAAACATCACTTCCTGTTCAGTGGAGGACGTGAACAGGAAGTAATGTTCTACAGTTTTACTTTGAAGGATCCACTGAACTACTCTTAATTTAGTGGAGGACGTAGTGACGCTCGTGGTCTTTAAGGACAAAAGACGACCTTTAACTTGTGTCTTCATCCAGATAAAATAAACTTACACATTTGTAAGATCCAAGGATTCGTTAAGTTGAGTTAAATAAGTTAAATGAAGGTTCAATATAAATCTTCTTTTTAAACCTTGCATGGGGAAAAAACAGGAATGATTCAATTAATTAATTAATAATGGATTAATAAATATATTAGATCTAATTGTTGATTCACTGGTATCAGCGTTGGACAGACCACATGTTAATAACCTCCATGCATCACCGGGCTGAAGGTGAGCGTAGCGGCGGCGCTGCTGAAGGTCCGCCTCCTGCTCGCCGTGTCAGGAGCGTTGTGTTGTTAGCACGCTGTTTGTGTAATCTCGGTACTTAAAGGACTGCGAGGGTTCAAAGACTGATTGCACCGCGGAGTAATCACCTCCTCCTCCACTCGGCTGATTTATCACCTCGGGTTTAATAGCTCTGCTTAACACACAGGTTTGTCCAGATTAAGTAATTACCTTAAAGCAAAAGTTTATTATCTGCTCGACGGTTCGGTGATGAAGCTTCGCTGTCGCGGCGCCGCGGAGGAGGAGGAGGGGCTTGTAGCCGCTGAATGAGAGCGATAATTAAAACACAATGAATTAAATGTTGTCTTGTGGGTGTGTCAGCGCGCTCGCCGCCTCACATCCATATTACCCGGCTGGCGCCCGCTCCAGGGGGCGCCGGGGGGGCGCCGGGGACCCGCCGGGGGGGCGCCGGGGGGCGCCGGGGACCCGCCGGGCCCGGACCCGAGGAGGAGCTGAGATTACTCCAATGGGTCCGTCGGTAAATTAAACAAAGACCTAGTTCTCCTGGGGGGGGGCGGGGGAGCTAAGAATAACACCTGAGTGCACATTAGCTGCTGGAGCTGAGGTGTTAATGAGGAGGAGGAAGAGGAAGAGGAAGAGGAGGAGGAGGAAGAGGAGGAGGAGGAAGAGGAGGAGGAGGAAGAGGAGGAGGAAGAGGAAGAGGAGGAGGAGGAGCAGGAGGAAGAGGAAGAGGAGAGATGATAGGAGGAGGAGGAGGGGGAGGAAGAGGAGGAGGAGGAGAAGGAGGAAGAGGAGGAGGAGGAGGAGAAGGAAGAGGAGGAAGAGGAGGAGGAGGAAGAGGAGGTCGCTGCAGATCCAGATGCTGGAGCAGAGAGACACAGGGGACTCCTCCTCTTCCTCCTCTTCCTCCTCTTCCTCCTCTTCCTCCTCTTCCTCCTCCTCGTGATGGATGCGTTGCAGGTGGATTAGCTGCTGGAGCTGAGGTGTTAATGAGGAGGGAGACGAGGAGGTGGAGGAGGAGGAAGAGTAGGAGGAAGAGGAGGAGGAGGAGGAAGAGGAGGAAGAGGAGGAGGAGGTCGCTGCAGATCCAGATGCTGGAGCAGAGAGACACAGGGGACTCCTCCTCTTCCTCCTCCTCTTCCTTCTCCTCCTCCTCTTCCTCCTCCTCTGTCCTCCTCCTCTTCCTCTTCCTCCTCTTCCTCCTCCTCCTCCTCCTTCTCTTCCTCCTCTTCCTCCTCCTCGTGATGGATGCGTTGCAGGTGGATTAGCTGCTGGAGCTGAGGTGTTAATGAGGAGGGAGACGAGGAGGTGGAGGAGGAGGAAGAGTAGGAGGAAGAGGAGGAGGAGGAGGAAGAGGAGGAAGAGGAGGAGGAGGTCGCTGCAGATCCAGATGCTGGAGCAGAGAGACACAGGGGACTCCTCCTCTTCCTCCTCCTCTTCCTTCCTTCTCCTCCTCCTCTTCCTCTTCCTCCTCCTCCTCCTCTTCCTCTTCCTCCTCCTCTTCCTCCTCTTCCTCCTGCTCCTCTTCCTCCTCCTCTTCCTCTTACTCCTGCTGGTGATGGATGCGTCGCAGGTGAGAGTCAGCGTTAAATTGTGCGCCATGCTCTCATTGTGTGAGGCCGCCTCCTCCTCCTCCTCTTCTTCCTCGTCCTCTTCCTCCTCCTCCTCCTCCTCTTCCTCCTCCTCCTCCTCCTCCTCTTCCTCCTCCTCCTTGCAGGTGGAAGCAGGAGACGCTCACCTCGGGGGTCGGACCTCCTCTTGGATCTACACAGAACGATCTCCTCCGTGGCGCCGGGCGCTCGGGCGCCGCCCAGGCCGATAAACACTCGCCGCTCGCCCGACTCGATCTGCTGGAGCAGGACCGACTCTGTTCTCTGACCCGGCTCCTCCCCCGGCGCCGCTCGCTCTCTCCTAACGGGCGTCACGTTACCGTCGGCCATGTTGGTTTGACACGGTGATGGAGCGCAGGTCCCTGTCGGCCTGCCCCCCCGACCCCCCCCCAGGAGGCCTTTGTCTTCACGCTGTGGACCCGCCCTCTTCTCACTCCCTTCAGAATGACCTTTCCCCAACACTCCTCTTCTTCTCCTCCTCCTCTTCTCTTCTTCTCTTCTTCTCCTCTTCTCTTCTTCTCCTCTTCTCCTCTTCTCTTCTTCTCCTCTTCTCTTCTTCTCCTCTTCTCTTCTTCTCCCCTCCTCCTCCTCTCTTCTTCTCTTCTTCTCCTCTCCTCTTCTTATCTTCTTCTCCTCCTCTTCTCTTCTTCTCCTCTTCTCCTCTTCTCCTCTTCACCTCTTCTCCTCTTCTCCTCTCCTCTTCTCCTCTTCTTCTCCTCTTCTCTTCTTCTCCTCTTCTCCTCTTCTCTTCTTCTCTTCTTCTCTTCTTCTTCTCTTCTTCTCCTCTTCTCCTCTTCTTCTCCTCTTCTCTTCTCCTCTTCTTCTCCTCTTCTCTTCTTCTCTTCTTCTCTTCTTCTCCTCTTTTCTCCTCTTCTCCTCTCCTCTTCTCCTCTTCTTCTCCTCTTCTCTTCTTCTCCTCTTCTCCTCTTCTCTTCTTCTCTTCTTCTCTTCTTCTTCTCTTCTTCTCCTCTTCTCCTCTTCTTCTCCTCTTCTCTTCTCCTCTTCTTCTCTTCTCCTCTTCTTCTCTTCTTCTCTTCTTCTCTTCCTCTCCTGAGCTGAGGAGAAGCTGGTGGGCGTCGGCTTGAGAGGAACAATGGAGAGCATCAGAGGAACCTGAAGGGAATTGACTTTCTAATCCTCATCAGCTCTTTCCCTCTGAGGACGTCTCTGGTGCATGAAGCTTAAAGATCTTCTCAACATGTTCCACCAACATTTCACTGACGTTTCTTCTCATTTAAAACATTTTAACTTCAACTTTTCATCTCAAATTCATCATGAAACTCAATCTGCAGCTGAATCTGATTTACAGATACACAACGACCTCTAAAGTCTCCTCCTGCAGATCTTTCTTTGTGCTCCTGAGAGAGAGAAGCTGAAATTACAAGACCTGTCCTGTGATTTGTTTTGACGTCTCTCGTCGCAGAGCGCTCCGCCCCCCCCCCGGCGGCGATGACACGTTATAAAAGCGCTCCCGTAAACAGCCGCCTCTGGAGTTCACCTCAGTTTGGATCTGAGCGCTCGCTGCCTTGTAATCCAGCCGGGGGAACCGGAGCGTTCCATAAACACCAGGTTCTGCCGCCGAGGTTCAAACAGGAGGGAGGAGCCAGAGGAGGTGAGATTACAGCCTGGAGAGGATCCGCATGAGAGGAGGAGACACGTGTCCAGATGTGTCCTCGGACCACGTCCACACTGAGGACACATCTGTAATAGATTCATGTCCAGAGCAACAACAGTAAAATCATCTTATTTGTGAATCTGACAGATTAAAACCTGACTTTCAGATCTGAGTTTGACTGAGTTTTGATTCTAAAGCTTCACGAACATCTGGCTTCTGTCGTCGGTGTGAAAAGTTGGAATCAGTTTTATTCCGAGGTCACATGCAGTGGTCACGGCTGTTTATCCAATCAGCAGCGAGGGAAACCCGGCGCCCGAGTGGACACGCCTCTACTGGAGGATGTGTCCACGTTCAAATGTCACTTGAGTATCGTTTGGTTTGAGGTTAAAGATATTTTAAAAACGTGATCTCCGTGACAACAACCATTGACCTGCTGGTTCTGGCGAGGCGTCTACTGGCAACAGGGGGAGGAGTCAACCGCCTCTCAAACGTTTAATCACCTGAACCGATGGAACCAGGAGAAGCTGATGATTCAAAAGCTCAAAGTTCCAGCAGGTTTTTTATTTCAGTGAAAGAACAAACAGTTCAAACCACGAGAGCTTGAAACAATCAGGAGGAAAGAAGAAACTAAACAGGGAACAGGAGGAGGAGGAAGAGGAAGAGCAGGAGGAGGAAGAGCAGGAGGAGGTGGAGGAGGAGCAGGAGGAGGAGGAAGAGGAGGAGGGAGAGGAGGAGGAGGAGGAAGAGCAGGAGGAGGAGGAAGAGCAGGAGGAGAAGGAAGAGCAGGAGGAGGAAGAGGAGGAGCAGGAAGAGGAAGTGGAAGAGAAGGAAGAGAAGGAGGAGGAGCAGGAGGAGGAGCAGGAGGAAGAGGAGGAAAGAAGAAACTCAACAGGGAACAAGAGGAGGAGGAAGAGGAGGAGGGAGAGGAGGAGGAAGAGGAGGAGGAGGAAGAGGAGAAGGAGGAGGAAGAGGAGGAGGAGGAGGAGGAGGAGGAGGAGGAGGAGGAGGAGCAGCAGGAGGAGGAAGAGGAGGAGGAGCAGCAGGAGGAAGAGGAGGAGTAGCAGCAGGAGGAGGAAGAGGAGCAGGAGGAGCAGGAGGAAGAGAAGGAGGAGGAGGAAGAGGAGGAGGAGGAAACGGAGCAGGGGGAGGAGGAGGAAGAGGAGGAGGAAGAGGAGAAGCAGGAGGAGGAAGAGGAGAAGCAGGAGGAGGAAGAGGAGGAGGAAGAGGAGCAGGAGGAGGAGGAGGAAGAGGAGAAGTAGGAGGAGGAAGAGGAGCAGGAGGAGGAAGAGGAGCAGGAGGAGGAGCAGGAGGAGGAAGAGGAGCAGGAGGAGGCGAAGGAGGAGGAAGAGGAGAAGCAGGAGGAGGAAGAGCAGGAGAAGGAGGAGGAGGAGCAGGAGGAGGAGGAAGAGGAGGGGCAGGAGGAGGAGGAGCAGGAGGAAGAGGAGGAGGAGCAGGAGGAGGAGGAGGAGCAGGGGGAGGAGGAGGAAGAAGGAGAGGAGGAAGAGGAGCAGGAGGAAGAGGAGAAGGAGGAGGAGAAGAGGAAGTGGAGGAGGAGCAGGAAGAGGAAGAAGAGGAGCAGAAGGAGGAGCAAGAGGAAGAGGAGCAGGAGGAAGAGAAGGAGGAGCAGGAGGAGGAAGAACAGGAGGAGCAGGAGGAGGAGGAGATGGAGGAAGAGGAGCAGGAGGAGGAACAGGAGGAGGATGAAGAGGAGCAGAAGGAGCAGAAGGAGGAGGAGCAGGAGAAGAGCTCTTGATTTAACATCGGTTCTGGACACATTTTCTTAGCAGAGAGTCAAGGAGACGATTATCAAAACTCCTCTTCCTCAAACCATCACCCAGACGATGAAGATTTCCTCTTCCTCTTCCTCCTGAATCTGTTTCCACGTAGCAGCTGATTTCAGTTTGGAGCCTCACAGACGGTTCCAGATCACAGCTTAGCGTCTCTCTGAGGGAATCGAACCTGTGACCCAGCTCCACAGCGGTCGTGGTCCAACACAAACTCAGCAGCATCAGCTCCTGGTGAGGAGGGGGAGGCGGCCTCTCTCCCTCAGCGGGCGACCTCTGACCCCGGTATTCACCCGCTGAATGGGGAAGGCGAGGGCCACAAAGCCGGCAAACACTGCCGAGGGTAATGATAAAGTGCTCTGCTGGGGGGGGGGAGGAGGAGGAGGAGGAGGAGGCGGCCTCACACAATGAGAGCACGGCGCACAATTAAACGCTGACTCTCACCTCGTCCCCGTGTCGGCCAATCAGAACGAGACAAAGAGCAGAAGAGAAAATCCTGAAAACTATTTGAAACGAAGAATCTGTTTCCAGCTTCCTCTTCCTCTTCCTCTTCCTCGGCCCTTCGTCGCCACGGTGATTAATATTTAACGAGTGTCCTCGTGCGTCGCCTTATTAACGAAGAGTCGTGTAAACGAGAGCAGATTTAATCCTCGTGTTTCATGACCTGGTTCCACGTCCTCGATCAGTGGAGAATCAGAGAGAGAGAAAGATCGCCATGGAGACGAGGACACAAGGACACAAGGACTCGAGGACATGAGGAGACAAGGACACGATGACTCGAGGACACTAGGACACAAGGACCCGAGGACTCGAGGACACAAGGACTCAAGGATAAGAGGACTCAAACACGGGGTCTGAGGACACGAGGACACGAGGAACAGGACTCGAGGACACAAGGAGAAGAGGACTCGAGGAGAAGAGGACACGAGGACACGAGGACTCAAGGACACGAGGACTCAAGGACATGAGGACTCGAGGAGAAGAGAACACGAGGACACGAGGACTCAAGGACACTAGGACTCAAGGACACAAGGACACAAGGACACAAGGACTCAAGGACACAAGGACACGAGGAGAAGAGGACACGAGGACTCCAGGACACCAGGACACGAGGACACGAGGACTCTAGGACACTAGGACACGAGGACTCAAGGACACAAGGACTCAAGGACTCAAGGACACGAGGACTCGAGGACACAAGGACACTAGGACACCAGGACACTAGGACACAAGGACTCGAGAACACTAGGACACTAGGACACGAGGACTCGAGGACACTAGGACACTAGGACACAAAGACACTAGGACACCAGGACACTAGGACACAAAGACACTAGGACACCAGGACACTAGGACACAAAGACTCGAGGACACTAGGACACTAGGACACAAAGACTCGAGGACACTAGGACACTAGGACACAAAGACACTAGGACACCAGGACACTAGGACACAAAGACTCGAGGACACTAGGACACTAGGACACAAAGACTCGAGGACACTAGGACACTAGGACACGAGGAGACAAGGACACGAGGTCTCGATCGGTCCACAGGAAACCTGAACCTCAGACTCCATCAGACTCAATCACCAGATTAACACCGAGAGGAAACGAGTCAGATCCTCTGAGTGTAAATATTAAATATTAAAGTTCAATCTGCAGATTCTCGACCTCAAACAGAACGAACTCGAGTTTCTAAAACAAACCTGATTACGTTTGAACTGATCCGTCATCACTGAGCAGGCGGGGGGGAACCAGGCGGGGGGGAACCCTTGATGAGGAAACAGGAGCTGGGCCGAGGGGGGGGGGGCAGGAGGCCGCCTGCCGGGGTTCCTCAGGTCGTCCCGGCTCAGGCTTGTGTTACCGGTGTGTGTCGGGGGGCAGGTAGGGGGGGGGGGGGGGGCAGCAGACGAGCTGTCAGCTGAGATCGAGTTTCCACGGTTACGCCCACGTGCACATTACCCAGCAGCCTCCTGGTGCTGCTGCACCCGGAGGCCCAGATCGGATTTGTTCAACAACAACAACAACAAAAACACTCACAGTCTGTGGATCAGGCCCCCCCCACCCCCCCCCCCCTTCAATCAACCATCACCAGCTCGTGGCTTCACCCGGAAAGTTAAAACCATCCTCGTTACCGGACCTCGTTAATTAATCAATTAGTGGATCGATTGTTCGTACAGACACACAAACACCTCGAGCCTCATGGATCTGAACGACTTCACATCAACACAACTTGTGTGTTTAACTTCTCCGTCTCTTCTCCAGCCGTTGGTCCAGATCTCTGGTCACCTGACGTCTGACGAGGGGGCGGAGCCAGTTCCTCCAGCATGTTAACGAGGGGAAACGTTCCTGCTGAGGTAACGAGCTCAGTGTTTTAACGGTTGCTAGGGGCCGGTGGCGTCGCCGCCCTGGAACCCGACGCCGCTCGCCGTCTCTCAGACCGGAGCTTTAACGTGACGAGCCGACGCTTCGTAAAGACTCATAATTGGCGGACGACCACGGCGCCGCGTGTTCCTCCTCACGCTTTGATTCCCGCCGTCGCGCGGCTAATTAGCTGTTATTGCTAATCTCCAGCTGCTTTCTGTGATACTTACAAGGCAATTAGTCTGCCTCTCCTCCTCTCAGCCGGGTTAGGGTTAACGTGTTGTGGCGCTCGCACGGCAGCTGTGCGGCGTTCCACAGGGCGGAGGCTCCTCCTCCCCCCTCACCCCCCCCCGGGCCTGTCACTACCTCACTGCGCTCGGAACAGAACGAGAGAAACGAACATGGAATCTGTGAGTTTTCCTTTGGAAGAACAAACACGAGGTTGTGTGTTTTCAGTTCTGAGCACGAGGAGGAAACAGGAGTTCTGGTTGGTTTGACCTTCAGCTTCTCGTTGGTTTGACCTTCAGCTTCTCGTTGGTTTGACCTTTGACCTTCAGCTTCTCGTTGGTTTGACCTTCAGCTTCTCGTTGGTTTGACCTTCAGCTTCTCGTTGGTTTGACCTTCAGCTTCACACTGGGACACTGGGATTATTAACAACTAATCTAATCCCATGTTTTCAGACTTGTTCTAGACAAATATCCAAACACAGAGGAAATCAAGTTGTTGTTTTCAGTGATTTTCCAGAAGTAGAATCTGAGAGAGAACCACAGTTTCTTCTCCTGTCGGCCGGTGTCCAGAAGAGGAGGAAACACTTTGACTTCATCTTGAACTCGTTTTTATTCTCATCTTCTCGTCTTCTCGTCTTCTTCTTCTGGTTCAAACTCCTGCTTTTCTCTTCGTGCAGGTTTCAGGACAGAAGTGTGTGAACAGGAGAGAGAGAACGAACCTGACTCCACCTGAGGACGTGTTTATGCTTTACGTGACTTTATGTGGTTGGTATTTAGAGGAGAATTCTCCACTGAACCTCACTCTTGCAGTTCGAGTCCCGGGTGTGTGGCCGCTCCGCTCGGCGCCCGCTCCGGTTGAAACAACAACGAGCTGCTGAAACCAAAACCGTTAAACTCCAGTTGGAGAGTTCCTGGTTTGTCCGAGCTGCAGCTGGAGAGAGAGTCCGAGTGAGAGCGAGCGATCAGAGGCTCGGAGGTTTGTGTCGTGGTCACTAGGATGATCAACAGACAACTGATCAACCGGGGACGGGGGGGAAAAACCAGTTAACCAAAGCTGCTGGGATTCTTTGAGGAGACGATGAAATAACAAACAGGCAAATTTCAAATTGAGTTTGTTTTATAGGACGTCAACGTTTCTTGTTGAAATGACGAACGAATTTAGAATAAAAAGAGATTTTCATTCAATAAGTCCAACAACATTTTTACTCCCATTTTAATATTTAATGTTTATAAACCAGTTAAACTCCAGTTTGTGTTCATCTGGTGACGTCACTGGTTTGTTTCCACCTGCCTCGCTCCCAGTTTGTTTTACTGGTTTATTTAATCCTCGGGTCCATGAGCTCATTACGATCCGGCCTCCGCAGCGACACACACACACTGATCCTGTGTTTGCTCAGCGGGTCACAAGTTAAACCAACACACACACACACACACACACACACACACTTACACTCAGCAGTTCCACATGTCGATGTTTTCATTCTGACTCGTGCACATTTGTCTGGGCCAAAAAATAGAAGTGCCTGGTAGCAGCCGGTGTCCCACGGCCCGGAGCTGTTTACACAAGACCCCCCCCCCCCCCCCCCCCGTGTGTTTATTATATTTAAGGCTGCGTTCAGACGCTGAACTGAGAGGAAAAGTTCAGGAGAGTTTTTACTTAACGTCAAACTCAGTGACGTGGACAGAACGTTGAGATGTTAACGGTTTTGGAAAACGTTTGGTCCACGAGTTGTTGAAGTTAAACCGATAAACTTTACAATCATCTTTAATAAAAGCTTTAACTTTCAAACTCACAAACAAACTTTATACTTTTTTTTCCTGATGATTAACTCGCACATTTTGTAATTATTCACCAGCCTTTCACAGCTGATCCTTCATCTTTGCTTTTCATTATTATGTGAATCTTGTAAAAAGGTTGTTGTTTAAAACCTCTAAAAGCTTAAAAACACACATGTTGTGTATTTAAAACACAATGAAGTCAGAACTTCACAGCTCTGGTTGTGTTCAGATCTGCATCGTGTGAAGGAACGATCTGTGTGTAGCTCACGTTGGATCTGAGTCTCAGAGGAACACAACCCGACACATGATTCAGGTCTGAGATGTTTAAACACGTGTGAGCGACTCAGAGGAGAAGTTCTGCTCCTCTTCACCTTCATCACTTTAATTTGTGTTATTAGAGTAAAATGTTCTCATGCTCTGATGTTCAGAAAAACTGCCAAAGCCACAACTCAACCACAACAGACGCACAACAGACGCACAACCACGATGAAGGAGAGCAACAACAGATTTAGTTTCTGCGGTGAAGTGAGACGTCATCTGGGGAAACCAGGTCAGGTCGGTCGCTTGTAAAACGATCCTCAGATTAAATCTCCCTTCTCCAATGACCTTCTCAGCCACCGTAGTTTCAACGTTTACAGTAAATAACGGTTCTGCTCTTCACCGCAGACGTTTCTCTTTTTCTCTTTAACACTGAAGGATCCTCGTATGTCTCCTTTAAAGACGCTGGAAGCAGACACCGACCTGGGATCTGCCCTCGGCCCTCAGAGGTCAGCTCTCGGGGGGGACGGATACCAAATAGAAAAGAGGAGGTGGGGGAGGAGTTTGGGTTTAATCCTCTAAAACATCCGTATATCGCTCGCTCCCCACAGCTGTAAATCTCCTGGAATGCAGCCGGTTGTTTTTGGATTTCAGTGGCGGAACCTTAACGGCCGAGAGAGATTGATGTTCTGCAGCCGGGAGCTCGCCGGCGTGCGTCTCAGCGCCGGGACGGCTTCAGTCACCCGGGGAGGAAGCTCACTGTGATCCTGGGGAGGAGACATTGGCGTCTTCACGTCCACTGAGACAAACCAGGACGTCCACTCACTGCTCACAGGCTTCTAGATACCACAGAGATCATATCAGATTTAATCTAGATCTCTACTTCTCTTTCTATCACTGTCCTTTAAATCATAATAATCCAGAACATCAGTGAAGCTCAGACCTTCACCAAGAGACTGAGATCCAACCAAACCTTCCAGGTCAGCCAGCCAATCAAAGCAGATCATAAACTCATTTCTGGAAGAAGAATATGTCTCAACATAAAAATACACCCATGAGAAACAAGGCTAAACTCAATAAGCTTTATTTACTACTTTTAAATTCACTAGACCCATGAATAATTCTCGGAGGAATCGGTTCAGATCTTAAAAAGAAATGTAAAATTCCCTTTGTCCAGATCCATACTTCGATATAATTCCTTGACACATGTTCCTGACGTGTTCTGCAGGTTCTGAACGTGAGGACAAATTGTTTTAATTGTTTAAAAACGTACAAACTGCCGATCACTTAATGAGCAGAAGTATCTCCAGCGTTTAAAGAGCTTGTTTGACTGGTGAGGATCTGGGTCAAGTTTCCTAACGACTCGTCTCCAGCCTGAAAACAAGTCCGATCGACCGAGTGTTTATCTGCTCATCTCGTCTATAAATAGAAGAAATATAAAGAAAACCATTTTTTCCTTTAATCTGATCTGGAGGTTCCAGCAGCTTCTTCCTCTCAGATAAAAGAAGAGAGGGCATCGAGCGAAAGTCATTGAACTGCTACTGGGCCTGAACTATAAAGAGTGCGTAGGATTCATACCAAAAGTGTACGAACAGACAAAGGTACTGGGATATTATTTGGAAAGTTTCTTAATTTCTTATAAGTGATCTCCAGGTCGCTCTGTGGCTCAGTCCGGTTCACTGCAGTGATCTGATGATAAACGTAGTGTTAGAAGATATTAATAAAACCTATTAATGACTCGGCTCCGTAACTCGGCTGTTAAATCCAATCTGAACCTAATTTGCTTTAAGTTGTTTTATATTGTTTTTAATTAAAAGGCTCGTGTGGAGCAGATACGTCTCGAGAGCAAAACCAAGCTGCTGGTTCTAATGTAAATTATGAATTGGATCAATAATCTGCTGCAGTTGATTGATTGATTGATTGAATTTTTTATTTAAGCCTCGGAAGACACATTGAGGGATAAGACCCTCATTTACAATGGTGCCGAGGGTACAATAAAAAAGTTGATACATTAAAAGTTAATACATTGAATAAATAGGAATGAAGTAAATATGCATATATATATATATACACAGTAATACAAGGTATAAAACAATTCGTCAATAAAATGCTATGGCCAAGTCAACTAGCAGTTACAGCTCCTCACGTCTCCAAAACGCTCGTAAGCACGGGTCTAAGTTTGCGTGGAAATACGCACATTTTCCCGTCAAGTTTGTTTTTATAAATCCCAACGTTGGCGTCAGAGGTGGCGTCCGCAACGGTTATAAATGAGACGCCTGAACCGGGGCCACACAAATCTCTGCTGAATCGAACATAATCAACGAATCATCAGTTATCAAACATAAAGTCGTGTCAGCTGAAATCTTCAGTGTTAATATCAGAGTCTGTTTTCCTGCTCAGGCCTGATGAGGCCTCACGGAGCCGGGCCTCATTGAGACTGAGGCAGGAAGGAGAAAGGATCCGCCCCTCCTCCTCCTCCTCTTCCTCCTCCTCCTCCTCCTCCTCCGGCCCCTCCTCCTCCTCCTCCTCCTGCTCCTCCTCCTCCTCCTCCTCCTCTTCTCAGGAAGATTAGCTGGATCTTTCCTCGGTCACATTTCTCTCTGCCAGCGTCCTGACCCCCCCGGTGCATCCATTACTCTCTGTCGTCCGGCGGCTGATAAAGAAATCTCTTCTTATCACTAACTCACCTCTTAAAACTCTGTTTACACAGCCGGGCCTGGAGCCGTTCATCTGAGGAGCTTCACTTCTCTTTGTTTCTCACTCAGCTTCACACACTGAGCCGTGGAAACAGGACTGCAGGAAATACACACGTCCCGTTTGGATCAGGCTATTTACTAATGGTTTGTTCCTGCTCCAGAGATTTAATTCAACATTTTGAATTCTACGTTAACTTAAATAATGAAATTCAAGAGTCTGATTTCCCCTCAAAGCAACACACACCTCGTTCTCTTCTGTTATTTACTCTGTTCGTCATTTCCCTCCAAACACCCCCCACACTCCCAAAATATTATTATTAATATATTCTAATTAGTTTCATATTAAACATTAATCTAATAATTATAAGATGAGATAATTCCATCCTTAAAAATCACAACAATTCATGTGTGATGTTTAAATTCACTTCACAGCATTAATAAAGACATTTTCTAATATCAATTATTATAAATCATTTATAAAATAATATAACTGATTAATAGTTTAATTACAGCTGATGATAAAATCATGTGATCAAATTATTAATCTCCTGAAAGTCGATAAAAACACATGAAAAGCTTGTTTGGTGTTTTTGGTTCATTAAATTACGGAAACATGTGTTATTATTTCGCATCATTGATAATATTAGATATTTGTCAATTAAATCAATTATA
The DNA here is from genome assembly GCF_963576545.1 of Limanda limanda. Classification (NCBI taxonomy): domain Eukaryota; kingdom Metazoa; phylum Chordata; class Actinopteri; order Pleuronectiformes; family Pleuronectidae; genus Limanda; species Limanda limanda. The sequence continues at coordinate 739,671 of NC_083658.1, read as the reverse complement.
GATTAATTAACATTTAGTTTTTAACCTCAGCCAAGGAGGGTTTAATCCGGTTTGTTAGTTTGAAGAATTGAAATAAAATTACTAGATGGATTTCCAGAAAAAAAGGCGGAAGGTTTATTTCTGGTTCGGGAAAGAAACTCTTTAATTTTCTTTCACAATTTGAGACGTTTCTATATTTTATTATTTATTTATCTATAAAAATCTGGATCTTATTTAAATGTGTTTTCATGGAGGTTTATTCAGATTTAATATGAGTGAACTGCAGAGATCTGAGCTGGATTAAACACACAGTGAGAATCTCCTTCCTCCTGGTGTCAGCTGTGATATCCAGTGAATACTGAGGCTGTTTAGGTCTGCCACCCCCTCACCCCCCCACCCAGGGTGCCCTGGGGCGGCGAGCAGGTCCTAAGTACTTAGCGCCCCCCCCCCCCCCCACTCAGCATAAAGAGGGAGGGAGGAACCCGGGGAGTCGGGGGGGCGTCGGGCCGCTGAGCAGCGAACATCAATCTCTCTCCTAGATGACAAACTCACTCTGGGCGAGATGAACGTCACGAGCCTCCAACGCCAGTTAATCAAATCATTAGCAGCAGCAGCAGCTTCCTGTGGCCTAGTTTACCCACGGAGACGCACGGCGAGCGGCGGCTCGGGAACCGCCTCCTGAAGGAAGCTGCTCGCCGCGGGTTGAAAGGCCACAGATTCCTCACGCGCTGGAAATTTGGTTTTCAAATCAGTCGGGACGAGAATAAACCTGGAGACATTAAAACGCACAGATTCTCATTTGTCTCCGAGCGGCCGAGCGTCTCCTCGCCGAGGTTCAGAGTTCACAGAGCGGGCTGGAGATCATGTGACCGCGGCTTTACAATCTCTCCTCAATGGACTCGGACCGAGATGGTTTCCAGGGTCACGAGTGACCTTTGACCCTCGAGTCCTTAAAGAGCTCATGAAGAAACCCAGGACAAAGCTGAGGGACCTCATGTGGGAAAAGCTCCTGAACCATTAACTGACCAAACTGTGGAGGAGTTCCTCTGCTCCTGATTGGACGGATGTCGGGAATGTGAGTGACCCTGGGAGCCAATCAGCATCGAGCTTATCTCCGAGCTGTTTCCTGGGTTTGAACTCCAAGAAAAAATAATCTCCGAAGAGGCAATAACTCTAAATTTAACCAATCCGAGGAAAATCCGCTCCCGAGCGAGTGGTGGTGAGAACACGAGACGCTTTCCTCCGTAATAACTTCAATCCTCCCAGGTGCAGATTAGACATTGACACACACATCAATAACAGTCGTCGGATTCTTTTGTGGTTTCCCGTGAATTTCTCTCTGATATTTTTCGCCCTAAATCCGTCGGGTTATTACGGACGGATTCAAAACCATAAAGGTCCCGGAGCCGGTGTTGATCTGAGGCCCGGGCGCCACCAGCAGACAGATGTGGGCTGTCACAGGAAATACAGGCGCTCATTTGAATCTATTAGCCGGGCAGCAGCAGCTTGGCCAAGGGGGGGGGAGCGGGGGGGAACCGGGCGCCACCGAGGCCAATTCTCCGTAAACGCCACCGAGCTCGAGGCCAGAAGTCACCGTGCCAGAGTTTGGTTGGATTTTAAAAGTTCCTTCACTTCCAGGAAACAAGCTGGTGTGAGGATGGACTTCTGGTGTGGGGGGGAGGGGGAGGCGGCTCCTTCATCACGCCGCCGCCGCCGCAGATAGCGGCGTCTGGAGCACCTGGGTTCATTCTAATTGACTGGGAGCGCGGCGTCTCTGCGTTTTTAAACAAAGTGACTCGCACTTGAGCTTCATTACACGCGCACCCTTATTTCCATCAGGCCTCTGGGACCGGGACCCGGCGCCGGCGCTAAACAAATGACCGCTCCGTGATAAATGGTTCTATTAGCAATCCAGATTGTTAAACTGTGATATAACAGATCGCAGAGCGGCGCCCGGGCCCATTCATCCTCCTCCCGCTGCACACGCACGGCTGTAAATAGACGTGTTTTATGTGTAAGTAACATATTAAAACTCGGCATTAGCCGTGTGCTTCGATAGAGGAAACTGTTGTGAATAAATAAGGCGGGAAGGGAATATAAAAGGTGGCGGGCGGTGACGGAGGCGGGTGGAGGCTCCGAGGTGGGCGTGGCCGAGGTGACAGGTCCCAGTAAACCACGCGCTGACAGTAAAAGCCGCGGCGCCGTATATCAGAGCGTTTGGAATCAGCTCTCAGGTTCAAGGCCTTCGTCTCATCCGCCGCCCGCCGCCGCCGCTGCATATTCACTTATCAGGAGCTGGCAACTGGAATAATAATGCATATTACTGCCATAAGTAATTGCTCTGTCTCCACGCCGTGGCAGACGCTCCGGCTCGGTCGCGCTGGCGCTCGCCGCCGGTTCCTGATTGGCCGGGACGGGAGCGGGCGGCGGCCGTGAATCGCAGCGTCTTGTTTGTTTAAGATTAAAATACGGCGCCGCTCGGCGGAGCTGATACGGAGGAAGAGTTATGGAGTCGGTGTTTTATTTTAGCTCGGAGAAGATTATAAAGTCAGCGTGTGATATTGAGAGTGGTCACATGTAAATGTACAAAATAAAAATACACAACAGGAAGTGGAAGTTACAGTGAGGTTCAGTGTCGGGTCAGAGCAGCACGCCGGCCAATCAGCTTCCAGGGAACACGCTGCACTTCTGCTCCTGATTTACGACGCCCAATATTTCTAATCTGCTATTTTTATAATATATAATAATATATTAAAAGTTTTAAAGAGCCGGTTTCGTCACATTCTGCGTTCAGACATTTTAAATCTAACTTTATTACTTTGGTTTCCAAGGCAACGAATAGAAACTCAAATCAGCAGGAAAAACCAGATTTAAACCAACAAAGAAATATTAATCTTAAGAATTGAAGAGATTTCAGTTTGATCAAATTTCCCAACATACATGTTCCCAGTCACATGTTCCCAGTCACATGTTCCCGGTGACATGTGACCACTGATGCATCATGGGATTTGCGCTGCTTTGTTCAAATATTGACGAAGGCCGAGTTCATGTAAACCCGTCCCACATTGATATTCTCTAATTCTCATTAATGCTCCATTTCTCCACCGTGTCCGGACACCAGCTCAGCCGCTGGATTTCCATTTCAAAAGTGACCCGTCACTCTGCATCACTCGCTCCGACGCCGCGACGCTGTTTTATCTCTCGCTCGCTCGCACCTTTCACGCCGGAGGTCGTTTAACCTCATTACTCTGAGCTTTCATCACAGGTTCACGCTGACATCATGAAACAAGCGTCCTCTCAACACGCCGCGGCAGCTTCCACGTGTGTGAATGTGGGTCACGGCCAGTTTTATTCTGATCTGTGGATTATTTGTTTAACGCTGAAGTGGAATCATCTCCAGGTGGAGACGGAGAAGATGCTTTTGTAGCGTAAAGAAAAGTGGATTGTGGGAAAAATGCATTTCTGTTTCTTCCGCTCATGTTTCTTGAACTGTAAGAATTATTCTTGCAAAAACCTGGATTACATTTCTGCAAAATCTGCACATCAGAGTCCTCAATTTATACAGAAACTCTAAGCTCTTACAATTAAAACTCTACACGTGAACATGAGATAAATATATAATAATGAAGTTAGAAATACTCAATAAATAAAAAAACAAAGAATTATTACCACCTGAATGTATTTAAACAATCAAACGTCAGAGTGCAGGGAGTATTTTATATATTTAGATGCTGCTTGCCTTGTTTTATTTTGAAAACTCTGGTAAATGCAGACGTCCATGTTTCCTCTTCCTGTTTCATCGGCCTTTTGATTTTATGCTCAATCCAAAAAACAGTAAATTCTGATAAACTGGCGACAGTTTATCAGAATTTACCGATATTTTCCGGATATTTAACGACCAGGAAGTTGACTTCAACGTGACATCATCAAAAACTTCTCTGGACATTATTCGTAACTAAGCAACCGACTTTAGAGGAGACAATCTACTTCCTGTTTACACCACGTGACCCGTGTTTACGTTTTGCACAAATCAAAGAGAGAAAACTCACAGAAAGAACTTTTAACTTCAGATAAACTTAAATCTACAGTAGATTGTTTCATTCCTTTAGATCCAGTTTCTTCCTTCGTTCCCAGTCGAGTCTCAACGGAACAGAATCCTCATGTAAAGTTATTTTCTGGCGAGCGCCGGAGTTTCCATCTCGTTCTCCATCAATTAGTGAGTGAGTCTTTGTTCTGCAGGCCACCAGGTCCGTCATTAACGTGGAGAAATGTCACTAAATCACACGTTTAATTCACACTTCAAGGGCCCGTCCCTGTGTGTGCGTGTGAAGCGGCGTGTGAAGCGGCGTGTGAAGCGGCGTGTGAAGCGGCGTGCGAAGTGGCGTGTGAAGCGGCGTGTGAAGCGGCGTGTGAAGCGGCGTGTGAAGCGGCGTGTGAAGCGGCGTGTGAAGCGGCGTGCGAAGCGGCGTGTCCTCCTCCCGGCTCGGCGCCTGATTCTCTGGAGGTAAGAACAAGGTCCTTCAGCCTCATTATGCGAAGCTTTCATCGCACGCCGGCCGACATCTTTAAAACATGTCTGCTCTCTTTGTGCCGGCTCCTCCCCCGGCTGCTGCTCCTCATTTAGTTCAACAACACAAACACCGGTTCTCACCTGCCGCCGCCCCCCCACTCCCCCCCGCCGCCCCCCCCGCTCCTCTTGTCATGTCACCTCTTCATCAGCGTTTAGCGGCTCAAGCGGCGCCACGCTCCTCGCCGGGCCTGATCCCCCCCGATGGAGGCGCCGAGCATCAGCCATGCTCTTTCAAGCCCCGGCTCCATCGCGGCGTCCTGTCAGGTTCACCTCTGACCGCCCCCCCCCCCCCCCCCCCCCCACGACACCTTATCTTTGAAATGTATATTTCATCATCAGTCCTGTCGGTTCAACGCCTTTGGCCCCGAGGCGCCGGACCCGTGAGACCTGAGCACACGCTGACATGGAGCACGCACACGCCTGGACTACACACACCTGACACACACCTGACACACACAGGACACACCGGACCACACACACCCGACACACACCTGACACACACACCCGACACACACCCGACACACCTGACACACGCTGGACACACACCCGACACACACCTGACACACACACCTGACACACACCCGACACACACGCCGGACACACACAGGACACACCGGACCACACACACCCGACACACACCTGACACACACACCTGACACACACCCGACACACACGCCGGACACACACCTGACACACGCCGGACACACACCTGACACACACCGGACACACACCGGACACACACCTGACACACACCGGACACACACCCGACACACCTGACACACGCTGGACACACACCCGACACACACCTGACACACACACCTGACACACACCCGACACACACGCCGGACACACACCTGACACACGCCGGACACACACCTGACACACACCGGACACACACCGGACACACACCTGACACACACCGGACACACACCCGACACTATGGACACACACCTGACACACACCGGACACACACCTGACACACACCCGACACACACCTGACACACACCTGACACACACCGGACACACACCCGGACACACACCCGGACACACACCCGGACACTTTAACATCAGCTGCTCTAGAGGAAGTTTTAAAAAGCGCAGTACCTCTGGTCTCCAGCAGGGAACTCTTCTTCGGGACGTCTCCGAACCCGCTAACATCCATTTTGTCTTTTTTCTCTCTGGAGGCCGAGGTCTCCATGGCCGACGGGTCTGGAGGAGAAGGAACAGAGAGGGAGGAGTTAATGGTGAAGGAGAGGAGGACACTCGGAGGAGAGGAAGAGGAGAGGAAGAGTTTTGGAGTTTCTCATAAACTTATAAAAACCAAAAGCTAAACGATTATTAAAACAGATATTTTTACTGTTTCTCTGAGGGAATCGATCTAGTTTTTAAAAGCTCCGCCCCCTCGAGGCTCTGACCGTGTTCATCTTTTCTGATTCTGTGATTTTATCCTGAAGCAAACTTGTCGGAGGATTTTGTCCTTTGACATCTCGCCATTGGGGGGGGGGGCTTCCTGTCTTCCCGCGAACCAGCGGCCATTCACGACTCAATTTGCTTTCTGACAGCGCGGCGGCAGGGGTCGGGGGGTGAGTGGGGGTCCGGGGGTCAAAGGGCACGGGGATGAGGAGGTGGGGGTCTCCGCTCAGTTTATTTGACTCTTGACCTTTTGGCCGGCGCCATTCAGAGCAGCTTTGTGAATCCAGCCGTCGGGACAATAAGAGTTTTATCTTCAAAGAACAAAACTGGTCCAGAGACTTTTCTTCAGTTTCCTCAGATATTCTCCTAAAGTCTTGAAACATCTGGGACTGGATTCTCTCTCAGCGTAGATCTATGGACGTAGATCTAGAGATGTAGATCTGCTCTGAAGCATCCGGCGCCCAGTTTAACCACAACAACATCACGATAATAACCTTTATTCATAAAAGCAGGTTCAGAGAATTCATTTTAGAACCATCTCCGCTCTGTCACATGTCACACGGGTCACGTGGTGTAAACAGGAAGTAGATTGTCTCCTCTAAAGTCGGTTGCTTGGTTACGAATAATGTCCAGAGAAGGTTTTGATGATGTCACGTTGGAGTCAACTTCCTGGTCGTTAAATATCCAAAACTGTCGCCAGATTATCAGAACTTCCTGTTTTTTGGATTGAGCATAAAATCAAAAGGCCGATGAAACAGGAAGAGGAAACATGGACGTCTGCATTTACCAGAGCTTTCAAAATAAAACAAGGCAAGCAGCATCTAAATATATAAAATACTCCCTGCACTCTGACATTTGATTGTTTAAATACATTCAGGTGATAATAATTATTAGTTTTCTAATTTATTTAGTATTTCTAACTTCATTCTTATATATTTATCTCATGTTCAGGTGTAGAGTTTTAATTCTAAGAGCTTCAGTTTAACGTTGGACTTGAAACCAGCGATGGAATTGATCCCTGAGGGTCTTCAGGAACCTGCAGGTTTCAGGCCGGACCCTCATCACAACACAACTCATCCAGGTCACACACTCACAGACACACAACACAACTCATCCAGGTCACACACTCACAGACACACAACACAACTCATCCAGGTCACACACTCACAGACCCACAACACAACTCATCCAGGTCACACACACTCACAGACCCACAACACAACACAACTCATCCAGGTCACACTCACACAGACCCACAACACAACACAACTCATCCAGGTCACACACTCACAGACCCACATCACTGCGTCTCTAACACAACCTGTGACTGACGGCTCGGCCTGGTGTCTTCACTGCAACAGGTGTGAGGGAGTGAAGCCTCATGGGAAGTCCCCCCCCCCCCACACACACACACACACACACACACACACACACACACACACAGTGGAGGTGATATACGACGCACATGATGGTGGTCTTTCACGCCTGCACTCCTCTGATCCGGACTCACAAATCATCGTTAGTCCGACGCAACATTTGCCGTTCGCACGTTGAGTCGCTCGCTGTTTGTTCTGTTTCATCACACGTGTGTTTACACAAGGAAACTACTCAATAAGAATAATAACTTATATCAATGTTCTTTAAACTGTTACTGTCACTTCCTGCTTCTGAAAGTTACAAACAACAGAAACTTTAACTTGTTCAAACTTTAAAGACATCCAGGGAATAATAATACATTTTATTTCTGTGGCCAGATTCACAAGAGGCTTCACAAAATAAACAAGTGGAAAGTTAGAAAATAATAGAAAAGCCAGACTCTAAATAAACACACAATAAAATGTGATCAATTGTGATAATTAATTAATTGATGCTCTACTTTTTAAAATATAGATAAGTGTGTCCTTATAATAAATAGAATTAAATGTTGAAGTCTGACATTTAACTCCTATTTCAACAATGATTATATATATTTAATATTTATCCTTCATCAGTGTTTTAAATCCCATTTAAACAGAGTCATGTTGAACTGACCCATCAGAGGTGTTATAGTGATGAAGATGAAGATGAAGCATGCACCCGGGCGAGTGTCTCTCTCTCTCTCTCTCTCTCTCTCTATGTTTCCACGAGGAGCCGGAGAGGAAACAGGAAACTACTCAATAAGAATAATGATCCACTTATATCAACGAGCTTTATACTGTTACTGTAAGTTACAAAAAACAGAAACTCAGTCTTTAAACTTTAAAGACATCCAGGGAATAATAATTCATTTATTTCTATAGCGAGATTCACAAGATGCTTCACAAAATAAACACGTGGAAAGTTAAGAAATAATAGAAAAGCCAGACTCAAAATAAAAGAACATTAAACACAATAAAATGTGATCAATTGTGATAATTAATTGATTGATGCTCTACTTTTGAAAATAAAGATAAGTGTGTCCTTATAATAAATAGAATTAAATGTTGAATTCTGACATTTAACTCAGATTTCAACGTGTGATTATTTATATTTAATATTTATCCTTCATCAGTGTTTTAAATCCTATTTAAACAGAGTCATGTTGAACTGACCCATCAGAGGTGTTATAGTGATGAAGATGAAGATGAAGCATGCACCCGGGCGAGTGTCTCTCTCTCTCTCTCTCTCTCTCTCTATGTTTCCACGAGGAGCCGGAGAGGAAACAGGAAACTACTCAATAAGAATAATGATCCACTTATATCAACGAGCTTTATACTGTTACTGTAAGTTACAAACAACAGAAACTCAGTGTTCAAACTTTAAAGACATCTAGGGAATAATAATACATTTTATTTCTGTAGCCAGATTCACAAGATGCTTCACAAAATAAACACGTGGAAAGTTAGGAAATAATAGAAAAGCCCGACTCAAAATAAAAGAACATTAAACACAATAAAATGTGATCAAATGTGATAATAAATTGATTGATGCTCTACTTTAAAATATAGATAAGTGTGTCCTTATAATAAATAGAATTAAATGTTGAATTCTGACATTTAACTCCTATTTCAACGTATGATTATATATATTTAATAATTATCATCAGGGTTTTAAATCCCATTCAAACAGAGTCATGTTGAGCTGACCCATTGGAGGTGCTATAGTGATGAAGATGAAGCATGCACCCGGGCGAGTGTCTCTCTCTCTCTCTCTCTCTCTCTCTCTCTCTCTCTCTCTCTCTCTCTCTCAGTGAATTGACTCAGCAGTCAATAGCTCAGTTAGAGTCATTAAGTGGCTCCTCCCACTCGCAGCCCGGCTGCTTTCAGGCGCCAAACAATCATTCATTTGAGTATAATGCTCCACAAAGACTTCCTTACAATAAGGTTATTTAAGGGAACTACTTCAGAGCCGAGACCCCCCCCCTCCTTCTCCTCCTCCTCTCACCCCCCCCCCAAGCTTTCTGTTGAGTCATTGTTCTTGTGTTTATTCTGCTGAGTCATCCCCCGCTCGCTTTAAACCACTCGGCCTCTCGTGTTTGTTCAGGAAACTCAGTTTAGTTTTCTGCTGTTTCTCTGAATAATTTAAAACTCGATTTAAAGCTTTGTTGTAAATGTTGAGTTTTAGATTCTCCTCCTCTGTTCTTTTAATAATAATAAATATATAAATATAATAATAATAAAGTCGTGCTGCGGACGCTGACTAATCCAGAAGCACCAGAAACATCCACGTGAGTTTCTGACACGCTGTGAATTAACATTACTCCTGCAGAAGGCCGCGACTCGCAGGAATCAAACGGCGAGCGGGTTTCCCCGGCGTCAGGAGAACAAATGGCTCCTCCTCCTCCCAGGTGTCACGGCTCACCGGGGCGCCGCTTGGCTCATCACCAGATATTACCAGCAGCCACTGTCCCGCTGAATTATCCGAGCCGCTGGCGTCGAGCAAACAAACGAGCGTGTCGAGACTCAAAAGGTCGCGGCGCCGGGAAATCACAGTCAACTCCTCGCCGCCGCTTCCACGGGCCACTTGCTGGAATTTATGGTCGGGTCCTGCACCTATTCTCCTTTTGAATAATAGCTTTCCCGTAAAAGAAGCCCGGGTCGGAAATAGAATGCGGCCTGGCCCGAGCCGGGGGGGCGGGGGGGTGGGGGGGGTTGTTTATTGTGCGAGCGGCGAAGGCACAAATAGAGGCTAACAGTGACATCTGAATTTATTTATTGGGCTTCCAGAGACTTGTTCCTCTTAACTTCAGGTGGAGAGAGAGAGAGAGAGAGAGAGAGAGAGAGAGAGAGAGAGAGAGAGAGAGGAGGAGTCCCCACGAGGGACGAGGTGATGAAGAGGAAGATGAAGATTCTGTCCTCGTCTTCGATACCTTTCGTCTTTTTAAACGATCACAGAGTCAAAGATCAGTTTCCCTGGAACCGATCCAGAGAAACAAACCTTCAGCTTCTCTCTCTCTCTCTCTCTCTGGGCCGGGACGTTCAATATCCTGCTGCTGATCTCACACAACAGAATCCAGATGTGGCGGCGCAGTTCACAGGAGGATCCGGTTTGACCCGGACGCAACAGAGGCCACGCCCCCCCCCCCCGACTGAGCGCCGCCCACAACCCGACCCTCCGCTCCTCTCTGGGCCGTAGCTGCACTAACAGGTGAGATCATCTCTCTCTGAACGAATGAAGCTCGAGGAAACTCAGAGGAACAATGAGTCAGACGTTTGTTCTCACACACGAGAACCTGCAAAACACGTCAGGAACACGTCAGGAACACGTTAAGAACATGTGAGGAACACGTCAGGAACACGCCTGACCTCAGTTCACAGCTGCAAACAGCTTTTATCAATTAATCAAACGGCTGAAAATCAATTACCAGAATTTCTGATCCAAACTTGGAATGATGACGACTAATAATCAGTTATTTAGTGATTAGAAGCACTTTACGTTGCAGCTCTAACTTAGAGATGTCGATTTTAATATTTAAACGTTCATGGTTTGAAATAAACGAAAGAGAAATGATGCTTTCAAATTAAATTCCCACTGAGAATCATGTGATTTAAACCTGTGAGGTCGCAGGTTTGATTCCTGCAGTTAAAGCCTAGAACGTGATCCCTGTTCTTTCTGCAGTTGTCTTCACCACGTGTCCCTCCTCCTCCTCCTCCTCCTCTTCCTCTTCCTCCTCCTCCTCCTCCTCCTCCTCTTCCTCCTCTTCCTCCTCCAGCTCTGCACGCTGACCGCTGAGGCCCGGCCACGCTTTGATCTCTGACCCCTCGACCAAATGCTCGGCCTCTGGCTGTTTTACTGCGGCAGTTTGGAAGCGACGACTTCCTCCCGACGGATCCTTTAACTCCTCGACACCCACAGTGAGTGTGTTTGTTGCTTCACTCTGTTCTCACTGCAAACATCTACACAACTCTTTAATGAGTCCTCATTAAATTCATTATACTTTTCATTAAATACAAACAGTTCTCGTGCTGCAGGTTTACTTCTAAAATCATTTCAGTAAAAGGATTTAAAGAAATGATTGGTTCAGAGCCGAGGCCTCTGGGGTGAAATACAGAAACTATGAAATCAAACGTCAGACGTATGAACATTAACTTTTCACTGAGTTTAGAACGAGCTTCAAGTTTCTGTTTATTTACTGTGACTCACACACACACACACACACACACACACACACACACACACACAACACTAATTTAATGTTTAGGAGTTTGAGGTGAAATCAGCTTCATGTCATCACGTCTAAAATTAAGCGTTCAGGGAAACTCCCTCCTGCAGTGTGTGTGTGTGTGTGTGTGTGTGTCTGTGTGCATGCGTGTGTGTGTGTGTGTGTGTGTGTGTGTGTGTGTCTGTCTGTGTACATGTGTGTGTTTGCGCCTACAGGGCAAATACATGACGTGTGTGAACACCTGCACACAAAACTACCTTGGGTATAATTTGAATTACACGCATCCTGAACTACGTTACTGCAAATATACGACATCAGTGTTTCCCTCATAGTTCATCCAGTCAGCCGTGGTGGTGAGCGTGCACGTGCACACGCATGAGTGACAGGTTCACAGACTGAGAGAGAGCGTGAGCGTGCACGTGGTTTTGCACACGCACGTGGTTTTGCACACGCAGCTACACAACGACTCTGTTGTTTTTATGAGAAGTGTCAGAAATGTTTTGGTTGATTGTGAATCTGCAGTCGAGATAATTAATGAAACTCTGCTGCATTAATATCTGGATTCAAATCTTAATATTCAATCTACGTGATAAAGATCATAAGATTATTACTGAATAAACACAAGTGACAGGATTTAAATGAGAAGGAACTTTTTTTTTAATTCATCTCTTTAACTTCATAAAAAGATGAATTCAAAGTGAGATCAGACTCCAGCTTCTAAAGGTCTTTACTGTACTTCACTGTACTTTAACTGTTGTACTTTTACTTCATGTGAGTAGTTGTACTACATTAAAAACCTCAACCTGCTCGTTCACACATCAGTAAAAAGAACCTGACGTTATATTATTAATAAACTTTAGCTTCACTGTGAGTAAATAGAGTTCAGATGAAGTTTTGGGTCCTTCCTTCCTGGAGGAGGAGAGAAGAAGAAGAAGAAGCAGCAGCGAGGGGGGAGGGGCCTCCGGGGGCCGAACGCATTCCTCTTGACCTGCAGGTCTGATTGAGCTCACGGGAAGACGGGGTCGGAGGTGGGGGGGTCAGGGGGGGGGATTGATTGCTAAAGAAAACCACATGGCTCCGGGGGGACGCCACATGCTGAAGGATTCTGTAGAGCAGCAGCAGAGCTGGTTCACGATTGTGGCGTCGGACGGTTGATGCGTCCACGGCGAGGAAACCACTGAGGCGCTTCATGAAGGAGCAGCCAGGCGGCGTGGAACACGAGGACGCCATCACACGAGAACGCCATCAGAACCAGGACGCCATCACTCGAGCAGCGAGCCGGCCTGTGAGGACCAAACAGCCGAGACACCAGAGACCAGAAGCTTCTCCAGGATCTTGGATCATTCGCTTTCACATCGTGTCAAAGTGTCATCGCCGGCGTCTCTGCACAGCGGGGGGGCGCCGTCACATCCTCACACTCACAGACACACACACACACACACAGAACCTCACACACAGACACACAACCTCCCACAGACACACACTCAAACACACACTCGGCTGTCAGGCCTGAACGTGGCTGACGTCCCTTCAGGAGTTAATTAACAGACGCATCAAAGCCGATGAGATCTATGTACACAGCAAAGAGGAAGTGCCCCCCCCCCCAGTGCACCCCCCCCCAGTGCCCCCCCCCAGTGCCCCCCCTGTGCCCCCCCTAGCGGCCCTGGACCTTTGATTTGTCCTGTGTGTGTGTGTTAAACACAGCTCTGTCTTCATCGTGTGTAACCACCGCGGCCGGGCGCTGCTTCCCTCCGTCACAGGAAGTGACTCCAGTCAGTTTCCTTCTGATCCTGGTTCTGATCCTGGTTCTGATCCTGGTTCTGATCCTGGTTCTGATCCTGGTTTCTGATCCTGGTTCTGATCCTGGTTCTGATCCTGGTCTGAACTCCTGATCCTGGTTCTGATCCTGGTCTGAACTCCTGATCCTGGTTCTGATCCTGGTCTGAACTCCTGATCCTGGTTCTGATCCTGGTTTATGATCCTGGTTCTGATCCTGGTTCCTGATCCTGGTTTCTGATCCTGGTCTGAACTCCTGATCCTGGTTCTGATCCTGGTTCTGATCCTGGTTTATGATCCTGGTTTTTGATCCTGGTCTGAACTCCTGATCCTGATCCTGGTTTCTGATCCTGGTTCTGATCCTGGTTCTGATCCTGGTTTCTGATCCTGGTTCCTGATCCTGGTTCTGATCCTGGTTCTGATCCTGGTTCTGATCCTGGTTTCTGATCCTGGTTCTGATCCTGGTCTGAACTCCTGATCCTGGTTCTGATCCTGGTTTATGATCCTGGTTTATGATCCTGGTTTATGATCCTGGTTCTGATCCTGGTTCTGATCCTGGTTTCTGATCCTGGTTCTGATCCTGGTCTGAACTCCTGATCCTGGTTCTGATCCTGGTTTATGATCCTGGTTTATGATCCTGGTTCTGATCCTGGTTTCTGATCCTGGTTTCTGATCCTGGTTCTGATCCTGGTTTCTGATCCTGGTTTCTGATCCTGGTTCTGATCCTGGTTTCTGATCCTGGTTTCTGATTCTGGTTCTGATCCTGGTTCTGATCCTGGTTCTGATCCTGGTCTGAACTCCTGATCCTGTTTCTGATCCTGGTTCTGATCCTGGTTCTGATCCTGGTCTGAACTCCTGATCCACGACACTAAAGGTTTATTTTAAATTCATAACTGTCAGATTCGTCTTTTTCTTGATGGATAAACAGAAACTTCTTCTTTTCATTAAATCATCTTCTTCCTGATTCTGTTTAATTCTCTGGTTCTGGTTTGATTCTATTTTTTCTCTCGGACATTTATGATCTTCAACAAATTATTAATCCAGCTTTTTTCTGTACGGGACTAATTTATATAAAGATCTTTACCAGGTATATTAAACAAATTAAACCTAAAAACACGTCTATTTAAAATATGTTTCACTGATGAAATAGACGTTTTTTGCAGATATTTATAAGATATAAATTAAACATTGAAGTGAATAAACAGAACCAGGAGCCAGGACCAGGATTCAGGACCCAGAACCAGGACCCAGGAACCAGAACCAAAACGCAGGAACCAGGAACCAGGAACCAGAACCCAGGAGCCAGGCCCCAGGAACTAGGAACCAGAACCAGGACCCAGGACCCAGAACCAGGACCCAGGAACCAGAACCAAAACGCAGGAACCAGGAACCAGGAACCAGGAACCAGGAACCAGAACCCAGGAGCCAGGCCCCAGGAACTAGGAACCAGAACCAGAACCAGGACCCAGGACCCAGGACCCAGGACCCAGGAACCAGGACCCAGGACCCAGGAACTAGGACCCAGGACCAGGAGCCAGGAACCAGGACCCAGGAGCAGTAATTGCTGGACTTGTTGTTTTGTGGGATCAGAGACTTGTGAGTCTCCCAGCAGGAGGACGGCCGGCCGCTCGTCCCCATCACAGGTTCAGTGGAAGCCCCCCCGCCCCCCGCCCCCCCCATGTCAGGGTGAATAATGTGAGGGGCCCCATTACCCCCCCCCCCCCACCCCCCCCCCCCCATGACTGCTGGAACTCTTCATTCTGCACAATGGGGCAAATGCACTAAAAGTTTTTTTCTGATGCAAATGAACGAATCGGCTTCAGAGAGAGAGAGAGAGAGAGAGAGAGAGAGAGAGAGAGAGAGAGAGAGAGAGAGAATCACTGATTCTACTCTGAAATCATCAGGAACCAGTTTTAAAAGAGTTGTTTTATCTGAGAGGAAATAAAACGCAACTTGTTTACTTCTGCTTTGCATTTTTAAAATAAGAGAAATGAACTTTTAAATCCTGCAAACATCTTTGGTTTCTGATCCTGGTTCTATAGATCTACCCTGAGGTTCTATAGATCCACCCTGGGGTTCTATAGATCTACTGTGAAGTTCTGTAGATCTACCCTATCTTTAAAAGAGTTGTTTTATTTGAGAAGAAATAAAACGCAACTTGTTTACTTCGGCTTTGCAATTTTAAAATAAGAGAAATAAACTTTTAAATCCTGCAAACCTCTTTGGTTTCTGATCCTGGTTCTATAGATCTACGCTGGGGTTCTATAGATCTACCCTATCTTTAAATTAGTTGCTTTATTTGAGAGAAAATAAAACTAAACTTGTTTACTTCTGCTTTGCAATTTTAAAATAAGAGAAATAAACTTTTAAATCCTGTAAACATCTTTGGTTTCTGATCCTGGTTCTATAGATCTACCCTGTGGTTCTATAGATCTACTCTGAGGTTCTATAGATCTACCCTATATTTAAAAGAGTTGTTTTATCTGAGAATAAACAAAACTCAACTTGTTTACTTCTGCTTTGCAATTTTAAAATAAGAGAAATAAACTTTTAAATCCTGTAAACATCTGTTATTGAAGATAAACCCGGAGTTCCTCTTCCTCTGAGCTGCGGAGATTTAAACGGTTTTAAATCAAACAGAAGAAACGTTTCTTTCTAACAGCGAGTCGCTCGACTGGAGATCATCTTAAATATCAGGTTGCAAATTCCTGGGATTCCAGTATCGGTGTGAAAGTCCTGCAGGAGCTGGAGGAGCTGGTTCTCGATCAGCAGATCCATAAATCATAAACCATATTAATATCTGAGGAGGACGTGTAGAGATCGAACGAGTAGAAGATGAATCTGAGAGGTTTTTAATTCTAAAGAGAATAAAGTCTGAACGGGACTCGAGGATTCTCAGAGTTTTGAACAGTTTGAGGAGCACATGGTTCCACTCACCCGAGTGTCCTCCTCCTCTTCCTCGGCTCCTCTTCCTCCTCCTCCTCCTCCTCCTCTTCTTCAGGCGGATCTTCTGTCAGAGGAGAGGAAGAGCATCAGGTCCTCTCAGGAAAGTGAAGAAGAAGAAGAAAGAAAGAAAAGCATCAAATCCGTCCGCGACGCTCGGAGCGAAGCGCGTCACCTTCACGCGTATTCCAGAGAGAAGCGAGGCGCGTGCGTGTGCGTGAGGAGCGCGTGCACGACGAACTCCACGAGGAGGGAAAGTTTCTCTTGTGACACGCGCCCGAGAAGAAGAGGAAGAAGTTGTTAGAGGAGAAGAAGAGGAGGATCAGTCCACTCCTCCTTCTCTCTCTCTCTTTCTGTTTCTCTAACTCTCTCTCTCTATATTCCTATGTGTGTCTCTCCCTCTCTCTCTCTCTCTCTCCTCTACTTCATCCTCTCTCTCTCTCTGTTTCTCTAACTCTCTCTCTATATATTCCTCTCTGTGTGTCTCTCCTCTTCTTCATCCTCACTCGCTCTCTCTATCTAACTCTCTCTCTCTCTCTATTCCTCTGTGTGTGTCTCTCCTCTTCTTCATCCTCACTCGCTCTCTCTCTCCTTCTCTCTCTCTCTCTTTCTCTCTCTCTCTCTCTCTCTCTCTCTCTCTCTAACTCTCTATTCCTCTATGTGTGTCTCTCTATCTCCTATTCTTCATCCTCTCTCCTTCTCTCTCTCTCTCTAACTCTCTCTCTCTCTCCTCTTCATCAAACTCCTCCTCACTCTCTCTCTCTCTCTCTCTCTCTTTCTGCTTCTCCTTCTCTCTCTCTAACCCTCTGTGTGTGTGTGTCTCTCTCCTCTTCTTCATCCTCTCTATCTCTCTCTCTCTCTTTCTCTCTCTCCTTTTCATCATCCTCTTCTTCATCCTCTCTCTCTCTCCTCTTCTTCATCCTCTCTCTCTCTCTCTCCTCTTCATCTTTCCCATCATTAAAACCACATTTATTTAAATCTACAGCAGAATTTCGTGTCCACACATTTGATCAATAACCTCGTATTGATTATTAATCATAAAATCTGTTGAATAATTATTTCGGGTGTAAATATTGAAACGTGTGAATTATCGGTGGTTGGAAATAATTTATTTTCCTTTATCTCAGATTTGTTTTATTGTTTTCTTCTTTTTACATTAGTTGCATCTTAAATAATCTCATATTAAATCCAGTTTTATTGAATCTGAATTATTAATATTCATTCAGTAATTGGCTGATTAATTCCTCCTGATTATTTAAACACTTTTTTCGATTGTTTCCAGTTTGATATTTAAGATTCATTCACTTTTTATTATATTAATTAAATAACGTGTGAAAAATGTTTCATCATCACTGGTTTGAGATTTAAATTAAAGATAATGAATCAAACACTCAACTCAGGTTGAAGTTAATTAAAATAATGTTATAATAATATAATAATATTGTTTTAAACCTACATTTAAAAACAATAAAGTCACATCAATATAACTCATGTATTTATATAATTATAATAGACATATATGACAAAGTTTAATTACAGGTAAATTATCATTAGACTTTGTGTCCTGAGCTGTCAGTGCACGTTCATCATCTGGTATAAATCTTATTTGGTCTCATTTCCAATGAAACACTGACATCTAGTGGCAGCTTCAGTCCACTGCATGTGGACGTCCTGACAAACACTGAGACACGTGATGTACAGAAGTTGTGTAGAAGTTGTGTTGACTTTTCTGATGATTTACAGCCTCACAAACTTCAGTTATTTACTTTTTGTTGAGGTGTTTAAAGTCTGACCCATCGTTTGCTCTCATATTGTTATTATCATATAAACAGAAACAGAAATATATGTCGATGTCAATAATTTCTAAAAAGTCTGATAGGAAGAAAAGATTTAAGAAGATATTTAAAGAAGAAGCAGTGAATTTAACTGTATTTATTTAGATTATCATCTTTAATATACGGTTGAGTTTTTCCAGAGTTAAAATGTTTACATACAAGAAAAAAAACTGTTCTAATCTATATTCATCAATATAAATCTTTAATATTAACATTTGGTTTAAATTTAAAAATTTAAAAACACACCTGCAGCTGCTTTAAATCGTTTAAATATGTATTTGTATTTCATCATCTGCAGCTGCAGACTTTTATTTGCATGTTTTTCTCACTGTCTGAACAAACCTGTTTAAACAAGAAAGAGCTTTTTTCATGTGGAGAAGCAGCAAAGTGATCAGTTAGCGCCACCTGCTGGTCTGAGGTGGGAGTCTATTCTCACCAGAATCAAAACCCTTCAGTTTGATTAAAATATGTTTTCTGATGAATGAACTCAAACCAGAGTCTCAGATGTTGCTTCAGAATTAAGTTTGCAGCAAATGAGACGTGTTAACGAGTCGATTCTTGAAGAAGAGATGAAGAAGAATATAAAGATTAGTAAAAAGCCTTTTCATTATCTAAAGTTTTCAGTTCCTTATCAATCTCTTATTTATCTTATAGTCGTTATCTGCAGATTGTTGCACTTCCACGAATTCAAAATAAACTCATATCTTATCAAACTAACAGTTAATTGAATGAGAAATGTTTTCATTCTCCTTTACATTCTGAAAAGCTTTATTTAAAACTCAAAGTCCTGTTTTCTTGTTTCTCGTCTGACAAACAGAAAGTGAATCATCTGTTTCCAGATACAATCTGTGAATCTTCAGTGGGAATAAAGAACCTCGAGCAGCTGAACGTAGAAACTGAACATCTGCTTCATCAGCGTCAACAATGAAACAAGTGAAATTAAATGAAAATAAAAGACGTAACTTCTATCAGAACTCGTGGAGAACGATGGTATCACCGGTGTCGCCGACATGTGGAAATCATTTCAGCCCCGAGCAATAATAATATTGAATATCTTTTAAAACTGTTGCGTGAGAACAGCTTCCCTCATCTCGCCATCTGACACTGATGACTTCCACAGAGCTCATCTGCACCGCCGTGGGAGCGGGGGGGAATCGGTCTTATTAACACTGGAACTACGTCAGAGACAAAGTCCGAAGCTTCAGGTGCAGAAGATCCTCAGCTTCTGATCCTCAGAAGGTTCCTGATGGAAAAACTGATTCTTCCTCCTCAAATCAAACCTGAGACTAGGAGCCAGAGGCAAGAAAATTACTTTTAAATCAGAAAATAATATGAATAATGATCAGAAACAATGAGAAATAAAGAAAGAGTCAATGAACACATAAATAAATACAATTAAACATCTTATGATGCAGAATAATGAAAATAATAAAGAACGATACATTATATTAGAAATCAATTAATTAGAAATACAAATAAAATACACTCATTCTAATCTTAATCGTTATCTGTATCACTCTGGAATAAACTTAATAAAATAAAATAAAAATGAAATAGGTCAGAGTCTAAAGTCACATAATAAAGAAGAAGATATGAGCTGGTGTTTTGTTTACTCGTGGTAGTAATCTTAGATGTACTCGTTGTTGTACCTGTGGTTGTTCTCGTGGTTGTACCTGTGGTTGTCCTCGTGGTAGTACTCTTTGTTGTGGTAGTACTCTTTGTTGTGGTAGTACTCTTAGTTGTGGTAGTACTCTTAGTTGTGGTAGTACTCGTGGTTGTACTTGTACCTCGTGTGGGCGTGTTTCAGGAAGCGATGGGTTTTCCGAGCCGCTCCACATCTGTGCCACCTCGGCTGTGACTCATCTGCTTTGGTCTTCAGCGAGTCGGCCTCAGAAAACACATGTGGGACGACCTCCGACCTTTAATATCCGCTGGGTTTATTTGCTGCGTCCCCCCGACCTCCCTCTCCGCCCCTGCTCCGTATTAAATCAGATATGCTCCGCCTCTCACCTAATCCCCCCCACTGACCCCTGGTCCTCCTGCGTCTCTGAGCAGCCGCAGAGTCGTGTTCACCTTCTGGTCAGAAGAGACTACAGGTTCTCCTCTGTTGTATAGATCTACTCTGAGGATCTATAGATCTACCCTGAGGTTCTGTTTATCTACTCTGAGGTTCTGTCGATCTACTCTGATGTTCTGTAGATCTACCCTGAGGTTCTATAGATCTACTCTGAGGTTCTATAGATCTACCCTGAGGTTCTATAAATCTACTCTGAGGTTCTATAGATCTACCCTGAGGTTCTATAAATCTACTCTGAGGTTCTATATATCTACTCTGAGGTTCTATAGATCTACTCTGAGGTTCTATAGATCTACCCTGAGGTTCTATAAATCTACTCTGAGGTTCTATATATCTACTCTGAGGTTCTATAGATCTACTCTGAGGTTCTATAGATCTACCCTGAGGTTCTATAAATCTACTCTGAGGTTCTATATATCTACTCTGAGGTTCTATAGATCTACCCTGAGGTTTTATAGATCTACCCTGAGGTTCTATAAATCTACTCTGAGGTTCTATAGATCTACTCTGAGGTTCTTTAGATCTACTCTGATGATCTATAGATCTACTCTGAGGTTCTATAGATCTACCCTGAGGTTTTATAGATCTACCTTGAGGTTCTATAGATCGACTCTGAGGTTCTGTAGATCTACTCTGAGGTTCTGTAGATCTACTCTGAGGTTCTATAGATCTACTCTGAGGTTCTATAGATCTACCCTGGGGTTCTGTAGATCTACTCTGAGGTTCTATAGATCGACTCTGAGGTTCTATAGATCTACCCTGAGGTAGATCTACCCTGAGGTTAGATCTACTCTGAGGTTCTATAGATCTACCCTGAGGTTCTATAGATCTACTCTGAGGTTCTATAGATCTACCCTGAGGTTCTATAAATCTACTCTGAGGTTCTATAGATCTACCCTGAGGTTCTATAAATCTACTCTGAGGTTCTATATATCTACTCTGAGGTTCTATAGATCTACTCTGAGGTTCTATAGATCTACCCTGAGGTTCTATAAATCTACTCTGAGGTTCTATATATCTACTCTGAGGTTCTATAGATCTACTCTGAGGTTCTATAGATCTACCCTGAGGTTCTATAAATCTACTCTGAGGTTCTATATATCTACTCTGAGGTTCTATAGATCTACCCTGAGGTTTTATAGATCTACCCTGAGGTTCTATAAATCTACTCTGAGGTTCTATAGATCTACTCTGAGGTTCTTTAGATCTACTCTGATGATCTATAGATCTACTCTGAGGTTCTATAGATCTACCCTGAGGTTTTATAGATCTACCTTGAGGTTCTATAGATCGACTCTGAGGTTCTGTAGATCTACTCTGAGGTTCTGTAGATCTACTCTGAGGTTCTATAGATCTACTCTGAGGTTCTATAGATCTACCCTGGGGTTCTGTAGATCTACTCTGAGGTTCTATAGATCGACTCTGAGGTTCTATAGATCTACCCTGAGGTAGATCTACCCTGAGGTTAGATCTACTCTGAGGTTCTATAGATCTACCCTGAGGCTCTGTAGATCTACCCTGGGGCTCTATAGATCTACTCTGAGGTTCTGTAGATCTACCCTGGGGTTCTGTAGATCTACTCTGAGGTTCTGTAGATCTACCCTGGGGTTCTATAGATCTACTCTGAGGCTCTATAGATCTACCCTGGGGT
The DNA here is from genome assembly GCF_963576545.1 of Limanda limanda. Classification (NCBI taxonomy): domain Eukaryota; kingdom Metazoa; phylum Chordata; class Actinopteri; order Pleuronectiformes; family Pleuronectidae; genus Limanda; species Limanda limanda. Next base: position 717,807 of record NC_083658.1, on the reverse strand, counting down.
TCTGTAGATCTACTCTGAGGATCTGTAGATCTACTCCGAGGTTCTATAGATCTACTCTGATGTTCTATAGATCGACTCTGAGGTTCTATAGATCTACTCTGAGGTTCTATAGATCTACTCTGAGGTTCTATAGATCTACTCTGGGGTTCTGAGATCTACCCTGAGGTTAGATCTACCCTGAGGTTCTATAGATCTACTCTGAGGTTCTATAGATCTACTCTGAGGTTCTATAGATCTACTCTGATGTTCTATAGATCTACTCTGAGGTTCTGTCTGGAATCAAACCTCCACCGATCTGAGCAAAGCCTCAGAGACACTTTAACTTTTTAACATCCTGGAACAAACGTCTATATTTCACTTTCATGTAGTAAAGTTTGATTTATTTGGTCACAAACTCTTCATCGTTCTTCCTGATGTGAAACTAACAAGTTTTAAATATCACATAGAACCTGTCGCTCTTCTTCAATGAACAATAAACGAGTGTTTGTTTCTGAATTAACCTTCAGGAGACTTGAATCCCTGTCGTCCAAACCAGCCGCTCTGCAGGGCGCCGTGTGTGTGTGTGTCTGTGTGTGTGTCTGTGTGTGTGTCTGTCTGTGTGTGTGTGTGTCTGTGTGTGTCTGTGTCTGTGTGTCTGTGTGTGTGTTTTGTGTGTGTGTCTGTGTGTGTGTGTGTGTGTCTGTGTGTGTGTGTGCTCGCTGGCTGCGGGCCAACAGAAGTCAGTCTTTTAGAAGCAGCCTGTGTCCTCGGGGACAATGAGTTGGACGAGTGTCCCTCAGTCTGAAGGAGCTGATGACACAGATTCATTCAGTCGCAGCAGGTCCGAGGACACGTCTGAGCTGACGACCCCTGACCTCTGACCCCTGACCCCTTATGAAAGTTGATTTATTTCGTTAGAACCTGAACTTGAATCTTCTTTACACCTTGATTATATTCAATTTTTATTCTTTAAAGCAGCGATATATATCTAGATCTCTCTCTCGCTCTTTATCCTGTTTGTCTCCATGTCTGAGCCATGACGTGGTTTCCATGGATCTGTATCTTCTCCGGCGTTTTATCACCGAAGATCTCCTCGAGTTTCCAAGTTGACGTCTTCGTCTTCGTCCTCTACGTGCACGGCTCCTCTTCATCATCACGTCCACTCTCTCCCTCTGAAGCTTCCAGACGAGTTCCTGCTGTTCCTCACATGCAGAACCAGAAGTTAAACCCATGAACTCAGGATCATGTTTGCTTTTAAAGAAGCGTGACGACGAGACGGTCACAAACTGGCTGAAGTCTCCGGGAGCCTCGGGCCTTTGTGCTGCGTGAGCTTCATTCCTTCATTCTTTGTCTGAGCCTCGTCCCGCTGGGATCCGACAGTCTGAAGACAAGAGGTCAATTAGAGGAGCGGCTCCGCCCCCTTCTTCTTCTCACTGTTATTGTCTGTGAACGTTTCCTCCTCTGGTCCGGCTCCTCACTTTGAAAAGCTCCGACGTGCTCGACGCTTCCACGAGGATCAGGAGACGTTTAACAAGCGGTGAAGTCACTTCCTTCAAGACGTTATTAAAAAGTCTAAAGTTACAAAGCTCTGAAACTGCTTCTCCTCCTCCTCAGGCTGCAGAGAAGTTCAGTGTTCAACTGCTTCTTAATCCTTTCTGTGATTCACACGGAGTCGTTCTTATAGAAATACTGTTATTCTTTAGAATTATTAATGAACTGATCAATTCCTCCATCGATCATCTGCTGCTCGTCCAGGTTTCATAATGAATCTGAGATCCTGAAACAGTCAGAAATCGTTCACGTGCTGAAGAACATTCTGAGTTTTTACTTGAATTCCTTGATTTAAAAAGTTTGAAACCTCGAAGGTCCGAGTTGAACTTGTCGTGTGAGCAGATCCAGAGTTCAGAGCCGTGAAGCTGACGTGAGGAAACCATGTTCATCATGAAGTGTGAATCTGAATAAACACTATTTAGCTGAGAGGAGGTTTGATCATAGACTGTATATATAATGACAGAGCTGTCAAGTAACGAAGTACAAATACTTCGTTACCTTACTTAAGTAGAAATGTTGGGTATCTATACTTTACTGGAGTATTTATTTTTCAGACGACTTTTTACTTCTACTTCTTACATTTTCACGCAAATATCTATACTTTCTACTCCTTACATTTAAAAAATAGCCTCGTTACTCCTATTTAATTTTGGCTTGTTTTCATTCTGGTTTGTCATCGTTCAAAAACACACACAAAAAAAGTCAACACGACCTTGTTACGACTTTTACTTCCTCTTGATAGTCAAGTTTGCATGAATTTGCATTGTAATAAAAGTTTATAATTTTCAATGGGCATATTTGCAGTTCAAACGGGTAGCCTAGTGCATCCCATATTTTTCAACATAACATTTTAATATAACATTATAGTATAATTAACAAAATGTTTCCCTTACATTACTTTTACTTTTATACTTTAAGTAGTTTTGAAACCAGTACTTTTACACTTTTACTTAATTAAAAAGCTTGAATTGATACTTCAACTTCTACAAAAGTATTTTTAAACCCTAGTAACTATACTTCTACTTGAGTAATGAATGTGAATACTTTTGACACCTCTGTATAATGACGTGGATTTCTCTCGTCCTCCTGGTGGCGGCGTCCCGTCACTGCGGCCTCCTCAAGTCTCCTCGACTCAGACTCGACCTGCTCGGATTGTTCCAGAGCATCGGCCGCATGCGACGCTTAAAACATGTAAATTCCCGTTTGTCTCTGAGGGAACACGAGGTCGTGGTTCCGTGCACAAAGCGCCGGCGCCGCGGCCCCTGAGCCGATTGGCAGATAAGTCTCTTTGTGGCAGGCAGCGCCGCAGACGTGTGTTGAGCTGCGTCCGTTCTCATGTCTGACATGGTGTATGAAGCACTTGTCTCAGCCGACTGGACGCACGTGGCCCTCTTCAAAACCCGGTGACACGCCAACAATGCATGTCAGCGCCGCCGCCGAGGCCACGCTGAGCCGAGCCGAGGGAAAGTCACACTCAAGTGATCTGAGAGGAGATGAATGTCAAGTGCCGAGTGGGGTCCCCTCGTGGAGGTCCCGTCACATCTGACCAGGCCGGGGCCCGTTCTCACAGGGGCCCCGAGATTAGCTTCACGTTGAATATGTAAAATACAAAGCTTCATTACAGGAGCTGAACTTTCTCAAAAACCGTTAAACTCCAACTTGTTTTATTTAGTAAGTTTGAGAAGTTTGTTTCCACTCAGATTTATAATATTTCTTCCATCTCTCGAATCAACAACTTTCTAACCTCGGAGAATAAATCCTGTAAATCTGATTCCTTCTAAAACGATTCAACCAGACGAGACAAATATGAGAATTCTAAATGTTAAAAACCAGTTTAAATATCGTGGTCATCTTCTGAAATGTGTCAATCGAAAGAAAAGGGACAATCGTGTAACTTTAGCCACTAGGGGGCGTTTAAATCCAGACGATCTGTAAGGGGATTATGGAAGTTCCTGTCGCTAACACTTGATGTGAACGTTTAATTCTACTTACAATTAGAAAACGCTAACAGGCTAACAGCTAACAGGCTAACAGCTAACAGGCTAACAGCTAAGAGGCTAACAGCTAAGAGCAGTTTGAAGCTGAAGCACAAAGACACAATTAAAAGACGACAAAATGAAACTTCCTGTTGAATCTCAAACATCTATTATAATGTAATAACACAAGTCAACAACATACAGGTCATTAAATACATTAAATCATGATATATTTTAAATGTTGTTGCTGTTCCGTCACCTGCTCGTTAGTTAGTGATTGTTACAGGTTTGTACTTTTGCGTGTTTGTGTAACTGAGACACGTTTAAATCCAGTTTTTATTTACTCGTAGAGATCAGTCCTGTGATTAGTTTTAATCAGGATCACTGAAGAACCTCTGATCTGTAATTAGAGTCTAACGGTTAATTAACACTCCGCTCCTCCTCCTCCTCCTCCTCCTCCTCCTCCTCCTCCTCCTCCTCCTCCTCCTCCTCCTCCTCCTCCTCCTCCTCCTCTCACCTGTGTGTTCCTACCTGTGTGTGTCTCTTCTTCATGTGTCACACACACACACACACACACACCAGCAGTAATCAGTGCATTGTGTAGTAATTAGTTCTGTGTTGGGAGCTTTCCTGACGACTTCCCTCCATCAGACCTCGTTCTCCAGGACCTGGACTCTGACGTGTTATTAGCAGCATTGTGCCGCATGGTGGGCCGGCATTCATCTGGACCCCGGCGGTGAATGGGGGGGGGGGGATTAGGGCCCCGGGATGAGGAGGGTGGGCTCCTTTGTGCTCTGGCGTTGGGAGCGTTGGGATCTGCAGCAGCAGGGCAGCTTCCGCTCATTGATGCTCTGGAGGGGCCCACAGGGGCTGAGGGCCCCCCCACACCCCCCCAGCCAAACCTGCCTGAGGATCCTCACCACCGGGGGGGGGGTCCCCTGCCTCGGTTCAGGGTCCCGGGGCCTCACATGAGAGACTGATGATTCTATTATCGTCCTGGGATCCATCAAGAAGACGATTCTCACAAGGTCAAAGAAAACAGAATCTGAGGTTTAACCACGATGGAGCAGGAGGTTCGGTTCAGATCGATGGTTACTATAGTAACGAGAAACCACCAGTACGACCAGATAGACGCTGAGCAGCTCCACCGGAGGAACTCATTCTGCTCGTCAGGTTCACAGAAAGAGAAACAGATCTCACATCCCAGTTCTCAGGTCGTCTGTTTCAAATGTTCCTCACCTCAGAGGAGATGAATCTACGAGACTCTGACATCTGTTTGTGTGGCACTCAGTTGGCGAGGATGAGGATGAGGAAGAGGGTGAGGAAGAGGATATGGATGAGGGTGAGGAAGAGGATGAGGAGGTGATGCTGCTGCTGAGAAAACCACTTCTCTGCAGTGGGATGAATCTACGAGACTCTGACGTCTGTTTGTGTGACCCTCAGATGGTGAGGAAGAGGATAAGGATGAGGGTGAGGAAGAGGAAGAGGAAGAGGGTGAGGGTGAGGAAGAGGAAGAGGGTGAGGAAGAGGGTGAGGAAGTGAAGCTGCTGCTGAGAAACCCCTTCTCTGCAGTGGGCATCAGTTCTGTAGGACGAGCTCCAGCTGCAGCTCCGGCCACTAGAGGTCAGTAATCAGCTGTGAGCAGGAAACCAGCTCGACTCAGATTCAATGACGATGAACTCGGTTAAAACTTTAACTTCTGAACTTGACTTGACAAACAACCTGGACATTGTCATTAGATTCTTTTATCTCTGGAATGTTCGACAGAAGAAGATAAAATATTGAAAAACAGATTCTTCAGGAAGATATGAAACGTCCTCACGTGTAAGAATAAACATAACTTGTCTTTATAAACTGTTTAAAAATCATAAACATGAAACTCAGCTGCGAGAAAACAACAAAACATACGAGCAACGTTTGAAAATGACTCAACTTCCATTGAGCTGCTTTTCTGGAGAATCAGTCAAGTGTTGGTTTCCTAGCAACAGGAGCTGCTGGGAAATGTCAGGGAGATTGAACAATGACCTTTGACCTTTTGAACCCTTTCTTCTTCTACCTGAGCGACCCCTAGTGGCAGGAGTTTGGAGTCTTAGGAGGAAAATTGTGTTTTTCTTTGTTGATTTCGATTTGTTCTTTTTTGAGTAAATATTTGCGTCTTGGAAGAATTTGAAAATCGAAGATGACCTTTAACGACTAAACATGGAGGAGTGTGTGTGTGTGTCTGTGTGTGTGTGTGTGTGTGTGTGTGTCTGTGTGTGTGTGTCTGTGTGTGTTGTCTGAAACATTCAGCACTCCTCTTCAGAATCTGCCAGATGTCAACATTGTCTTTTCATTCTGAGGCTGAACTTGTGTTTCTCGTCCCGAACAGCAGATAAATAAACGCTCGCCTCTGTGTGGCCGTCACAAGTAACTAATAGCAGAAAGGTCAGAGGTCAGCGGCGGTAATGAAATATCCCTGTGACCCTGGTCAGGTGCGGCGCTCGCACGAGGGAGGAAAGAGGAGAAGAGCTGGGCGGAGGAGCAGTGATGTGACAGGAGGGTTCATGATCTCTTCTTCTGTTCTCTGACTCTGACGCCTCACTTCCTGTGCCCCCCCCCCTCGCTGGATCAATCTTTTATAAGGCCTCAAAATGTGGATAAGTTTAAATATGAATGCTACATATCGCTAACGGTTAGCCCCGGGAATAAACTAATATCTACATGTAAATGATTTTAAAGAAGGAAAGAAACTCTGACGTCTTCATGTGTGTCAGCGCTTTAACTTTAATGAAGCAATATTAAATATGACCAACAAGGTTTATGTTCTTTGTTGATCTTAGTCCTGATAAATAGTTAAATATAATGAAACCTGTACTTGTCATTTAATCATAAGTTTTTATCCTTAAATCAACAACACGTCACTTTCCTCTCACCAGGTTGTTTCCCTGGTTTTGAGCTCGTCACGGTTTCCCGGCTCAGTTCATCGAGAACAATGAAGAAATAATAACTTTGTCCGAACACGATTACAAAACAAACTTGTGTTGCTTAACAACGAGCTGATTCACTTTTAGATTTTTAAAAAGATTGTGAAATAAAACCACTTCCTGTTTCTTCTGGTGATGAATCCTGGAAACAACTGACGACACAAAGTTATACCGAGGAAACGTTCCTTTGAATTTCTCTGTGACACCTTCATCCTCCAGAGTCAGACGCCTCGGGTGCTTCCCCCCCGATGACGTACGACTCCGCCGCTGTCGAGGCGCCCTCGAGCAAGACACCGAACCCGCTGGCGAGCCGGTGGCGCTCCGCCTGGCGCCTGCTCCGCCGCCGCCGCCGCGCTGTGTCCCGGCCTCGGCTTTTGTTCTGGAGACGAGAGATCCATGATATTACAACTCTTTGTTTTCACTGTAACACGACTGGAGCGGGAACGTGAGAAGAGAGTGTGTGTGTCTGTGTGTGTGTCTGTGTGTGTGTGTCTGTGTGTGTGTGAGGAAGGAGGACAGTTGTTGTACTGAGGGAATCTTATCGTGTGATATCAAAACCACAACAACAAGTGAAGCGTCTTTTGACTGAAGTTCAACCCGAGGACACGTCCATGTTTTCCATGTTTTCTGTCCGTCCCTCGCTGTGAACACGTTGTCTCCACGAGGTCTCGAGGGAATCTCTTCTAACTCGGTTCCAACGTTCACGTGAATCCAGAGATGAACTGATTAGAATTTGGTGGTGAAAGGTCAAAGGTCACTATGACCTCATAGAAGCCTCTTGCTTGATTTGATTGGCTGTCTGAGCCAAATGTGTGACTCCACCCCCTGCGATGGAAAGATGAAAATATTCAAACCTTCCTTCTCGTCTTTAGAGTTAATGTTGACTTGTTGATTGTCGTTGCTGTGGACAAATATTAACACAATAAATCTATAAAGTAGAAATGACATCTGAAGCCACTGAGGAAGAAACTGTTTTTCCCTTCGCTCCAGACGAGTAGTTGGATGTAATTAGAAGCAGGCGTCTGTGAATATTAAAAATTCGATTTTAATTTCTTCCAAATGGAGAAACAAGCTGCAGATGCAGTTAAATACTTGAGATAGTTTCCAGAACAAACCAGACAAGACAAATGGGAATCACTTCTCCGCTTGTAAATATCACGGCTCCAGATTCATAAAGTCTGTTTGCACAGATGGATCCGAGTCGATGAGACGAGTGTTTGCGTGAGAGCGTGTTCGAGGATCCGACTCCGACACGGAGAGAAACCGCAGAGCAGCTTAAACTCCTAAACCGACATTGTTACAAGCAATTTGTGAAGGTCAAAGGTCGCCTGACAACCGATGACGTGTGAGGAAGAGGAGAATGTGACGAGTGAGGAAAAGATTTATTGCGGCTCCGACCAGAGGGAGCGGGGAGAATTAATATGGAAATAATTAGGAACGCCTGGTTCGCTTTCTGCGGAGAAGACTTCGGCTCTGAAGTTCCTGCTCGGAGCCGCGTGAAGAACCAGAAGCTTCTCACGTCGGCGTGAAGACAAACACTCGCACCGGGTTCCCACTTTGATTTCCCGTGAAACGCTGGAGCCCGGCGCTCGCTGCTGAGTCATGTTCCTCCTTCATAAACACACAGATCATCTCAATCCGGGGCCACTTGACCTGCAGCTGTCCCGTTAGCAGCTCGCCGTCTGCGACTCGCTTCCTCTGCATTCCACCGCCGAGAGGAATCTCCGTCTGAGATCGGCCAATAAAGAGCGGCGCACATGTTAGTGTAACCAGAGAGTCTCCGGCCTCATCCTCCACCTGGACGTCTGCAGGCCGGCGAGGGGGCGTGGCCGCTCGGGGGCTCCAGATGCGTCCGAATCCCGGCGCCGTAATCCAGCACAGGCCTCGCAGATCAAGGCATTTCCTCTGCACTCCCCCCCTGACATCCATCCCGACTTTCATTAAAGCCGTGATGTCGCAGGGCGCTCGGACGCTGGCGGCCGGGTCGCTCGGCGGCGGTGGCGGCGTCTGCAGGGCCCGGCTGGAATCCCCTCGCCGTCTGGGGCGGAGGAAATGAGGCAGCGAGCGGACGGAGGATGGTAATAACCACGTAATAAACACAACGCCAGCGTGAAGGAGACGTTTCCTAACACAAACAAATCAAACCAATAATGAGCTTTTTGATTTTCAGCCTGAAGATAAACAACAGAAGGATCGAGGGTGTAATGAGCATTTCAGCCTCCGGGGGGCGCTATCAGAGCTGTGGACAGTTGTGTTGACGTGTTTGTGTAGGAGTGAAGGTGTGTGTGTGTGTGTGTGTGTGTGTGTGTGTGTGTGTGTGTGTGGAGGGAAAGGTCAGAGCGTTTCCTTTGTGTTTCCTCTCCCCTCATCTCTCTCTTCTGTTCCCACGCCGCGGCTGATGAATCACAATCACGCCGCCTCACTTTGAACCTGAGCGCCCTCTCTCTCGCCCTCTCTCTCGCCCTCTCTCTCTCCCTCTCTCTCTCTCTCTCTCTCTGATGCATCTGATGACAGGTGTCGCTCCGACTTGTCATCGACGTCTGGCCGGCGCCCGCCCTGTCGCTCCAATCAGCCGGCGGCAGACGTGCGGCCTGCTGCTTCCTGATTGGCTGCCTGCTGCTTCCTGATTGGCTGCCTGCTGCTTCCTGATTGGCTGCTTGCTGCTCCGGGGCCTAAAGGTCACAGCGGCGATAAGCTCCCGTTTGACCTTATCGCTGCGGCGGCTCAGCCTGAAGCTCTGTGACATATGATATGAAAGCTGTGAGATGAAAGAGTCTCCGGTCGCCACGACAACGTTTACATTACATCACCTGCACAGATCCTCAGCTCCTCACAGAGGTCTCACTCCATCCAAACCCGCAGGCTCAAGACGGATCTGAGGAGTCAACACACGACGTCTGACCCGGAGATCCGTGACTCCTCCTCTGAGGAATCTGGTCAAGTGTCTCAGTTACAGTTTGGATTCACACTGAAGCGTCTGGAACCGCTGAGCTGCAGGAAGTGACATCACAGCTCAACTGAACCCGGGTCGTTTCCACCTCCCACAGTTTAACTCAGCAGCTTGTTTATGAGCCCGTCGCTGTTTTCAGATCAGATCGACCTGAGATCGGAGGAAACAACACGACACAGACACACACGTTCAGCAGGAAACAACACAACACAGACACACACGTTCAGCAGGAAACAACACAACACAGACACACACGTTCAGCAGGAAACAACACAACACAGACACACACGTTCAGCAGGAAACAACACAACACAGACACACACGTTCAGCAGGAAACAACACAACACAGACACACACGTTCAGCAGGAAACAACACAACACAGACACACACGTTCAGCAGGAAACAACACGACACAGACACACACGTTCAGCAGGAAACAACACGACACAGACACACACGTTCAGCAGGAAACAACACGACACAGACACACACGTTCAGCAGGAAACAACACAACGAGCGGCTCAGTGTGTCTGTGAGGACGCTAGCTCCTCCTCCTGCTCCTTCACAGGTTCCCTCTGACCTCCTGCTGATCCACATCTGGACTCGTATCAGGTCATCGGGTTCTGGATCAGGAAGCAGGAGGACGTTCTGCCGGAGGGGGGACAGGACGGATCCTGGAACAGCGGCAGGACGTTGTGAAGTGTAAACAGGTGAAGAGCCGCAGGTCGAGCCTGGATCCAGACGAACCACGACTCACTGATCCAGGACCAGGACCAGGACCAGGTCGAACCTGGATCCAGACGAACCACGACTCACTGATCCAGGACCAGGACCAGGACCAGGTCGAACCTGGATCCAGACGAACCACGACTCGCTGATCCAGGACCAGGACCAGGTCGAACCTGGATCCAGACGAACCATGACTCACTGATCCAGGACCAGGACCAGGACCAGGTCGAACCTGGATCCAGACGAACCACGACTCGCTGATCCAGGACCAGGACCAGGACCAGGTCGAACCTGGATCCAGACGAACCAAGACTCACTGATCCAGGACCAGGACCAGGACCAGGTCGAACCTGGATCCAGACGAACCATGACTCACTGATCCAGGACCAGGACCAGGTCGAACCTGGATCCAGACAAACCATGACTCACTGATCCAGGACCAGGACCTGGACCAGGACCAGGCGGAACCTGGATCCAGACGAACCACGACTCACTGATCCAGGACCAGGACCAGGACCAGGTCGAACCTGGATCCAGACGAACCACGACTCACTGATCCAGGACCAGGACCAGGTCGAACCTGGATCCAGACGAACCATGACTCACTGATCCAGGACCAGGACCAGGACCAGGTCGAACCTGGATCCAGACGAACCACGACTCACTGATCCAGGACCAGGACCAGGTCGAACCTGGATCCAGACAAACCATGACTCACTGATCCAGGACCAGGACCAGGACCAGGCGGAACCTGGATCCAGACGAACCACAACTCACTGATCCAGGACCAGGACCAGGACCAGGTCGAACCTGGATCCAGACGAACCACGACTCACTGATCCAGGACCAGGACCAGGTCGAACCTGGATCCAGACGAACCATGACTCACTGATCCAGGACCAGGACCAGGACCAGGTCGAACCTGGATCCAGACGAACCACGACTCACTGATCCAGGACCAGGACCAGGACCAGGTCAAACCTGGATCCAGACGAACCACGACTCACTGATCCAGGACCAGGACCAGGACCAGGCCGAACCTGGATCCAGACGAACCACGACTCACTGATCCAGGACCAGGACCAGGACTCACTGATCCAGGACCAGGACCAGGACCAGGACCAGGCCGAACATGTAGATCTTCATCCTCCGGTCACATCTCAAATCAGATTCTGCAGATCTATTCACTTTGCATAGAAACACAACAAGCAGATCTATATTTAATTATCTATTCTTGAATCCCAAACTCCTTCTTTCATTATTTGCTTTTTGTTGTAACTTGAATCCTGAAGTTGACGCGAGTTCAAAAGGTCAAAGGTCACTGAGGCGATGGACGCTTCATGTTCTGCGTTCGCTGCAAAACACAAAACGTCCAATAAAACCAGGAAACGTCTCCTCGCCGCACGGGTCTTTACGACGGCTGTTAAACGCCGTGACTCACAGGCGGCGAGGGATCGGGTTTCAGCAGCAGCAGCTTCTCCTGCCCCCCCCGCCCGGCGTTCATGTCCGGACGCCACTCAAGTCCACGGCCAAGGCGGAGGCGGGCGGAGGGGGGTGGAGGGGGGGGTGCGGTGTCCAAACAAGCCTGAGTAACCTGAGAGCGCTGACCTGATGGGGGCGGGGTTATCGCTTCACATCTCTGGACCTTTTCCAGCGCTCGCCGCCTCTGCTTGACCCCGTGACCTCTGCAGCGCTTCATGTCCTCGCCCTGCTCCCTGTCTGTGTGTGTCTGTGTGTGTGTCTGTGTGTGTCTGTGTGTGTCTGTGTGTGTCTGTGTGTGTCTGTGTGTGTCTGTGTGTGTGTCTGTGTGTGTCTGTGTGTCTCAGAATCCCAGACAAGGTGTGCGAGCATCAGATAAGAGCGTCCAGGGTGTGTGTGTGTTTGTGTGTGTTAGATAAAGCCTGTGTGTGTGTGTGTCTGTGTGTGTGTGTGTGTCTGTGTGCGGTAGAAGCTGCACTGGGAGTCGCTGGTGATTCAATCTCTGACTAAATGTGTAATATCATCCAAATGAAATCCACACAGTTGATTTACTGGATGTTTTAATAGATGAAACTCATGAAATACACAAACTAACCCTTGAAACTACACATCAGGATCAAAGTTATTCAGAAACATAAGCACGGATCCTATTAGACACATTTCTCCTTTAGAAAGAGGAGAAAGTTCAGTAAACTGTTGATAACAAACTCTTCACTGACAACAAACTGTTTAGAATTCTTCATGTTTCACAGTTTCCTGCTGAATCTTGGAGATGAATCTGGTTGTTAATAACTTCAGAGAGTTTCTAACTGATCTCAGTTCAGCTGCAGCTGCTGGAGACCATAGATATCATATATAAAGACTAGATGTCTGGTTCAACGGAGCCGGACGTCCGCACATGGCGACCATCTTGCTAGGGGGCATCTCGCTCAACCATAACAATGTGTTGTTAAATAACCATAACTTGCTCAATTTTCAACCGATTTTCAAACGGTTTGATTTGTTATATACGTCAGAGATGTAGTTATGACACTGCATAAATAATTAATTTTTTTTAGAAAATAACATAATTATTCATAAGTATGCAGTGTCACATCTACATCTCTGACGTTTATAACAAACCAAACCGTTTAAAAGCAAGTTATGGTTATTTACCACTACCAACACAATGTTATGGGTGAGCGAGATCATAGACATATATAAGGCTAGATGTCTCGGCCAATGGAGTCGAACGTCACCACATGGCGGCCATCTTGCTGAGGGCGGCTCGCTCACCCATAACATTGTGTTGTAGTGGTGCGTACTTTTTGAAATAACCATAACTTGCTCAATTTTCAACCGATTTTTAAACGGTTTGGTTTGTTATAAACGTCAGAGATGTAGTTATGACACTGCATAAATAATTCATTTTTTTTAGAAAATAACATAATTATTCATAAGTATGCAGTGTCACATATCTACATCTCTGACGTTTATAACAAACCAGACCGTTTAAAAGCAAGTTATGGTTATTTACCACTACCAACACAATGTTATGGGTGAGAGAGCTGCCCCCTAGCAAGATGGCCGCCATGTGTGGACGCCCGGCTCCATCGAACAAGACATCTAGCCTTTATATATGATATCTATGGTTCTCACTCACACATCACGTTTATTTTTGTCTATTTAAACTTTTTCTGTCTAAGAGTTTCTTCTATTTCCGTTCGGCCCGGAGGAAGTTTCATTATCTAACGATGTCTGAAGGAACCAGAGGAACCACAAATATCATCTGTGAAGTTCTTCAGATGCAGAACCTGCTGAAGTATAAAATCATCTGCTTCTCAAAGTGAGAAGATGGAAAGTCCTTCCCCCCCGACACTGGATCTGCTCCCCTGGGTTCTGGATCCTCACGTCCTCCCTTCGGCTCTTTATGATCAGTTTTACGGGAATAGAAAACCTCTCCCTCTGCTTATTTTACCCACGACCCCCGGTGACCTCCCCTCGCCGTGCAGGAGGCGTCCGGCCGCCGGGGGGGGGGGGGGTGGGGGGGGGGGCCGCCTGTCACGATGTTGATGCTTCAACGTCCAAACGCTCGGCTGCAAAGTGACTTTAAAAGGGAAACGTGTGTTTGGGCCGAGGAGGAATGATGAGGTGGCGCAGACGAGCAGGAGCACTCAGCCGCCGAGGACACGAGGAGAAGAATGTCAAGTATTTTCTTTGGCTTCGCCGGACGCTGTAAACAGAGCCGGGCCCGGCGGGTCGATCCCCGGGAGCTGGAGCTCCGCCTTCTGAGCTGCTGAGCTCCGCCTCCTGCTTTCTGAGCGTCCGGGCTGAAGCTGTTCTCCAGGTCAGAGAGGAGGGGGCGCTGGAGGAGAATCCCAGCTGGAGGAGGAGGTGCTCAGAGAGGAGGAGGTGCTCAGAGAGGAGGAGGTGCTCAGAGAGGAGGAGAGGAGGAGGTGCTCAGAGAGGAGGAGGTGATCGGAGAGGAGGAGGTGCTCAGAGAGGAGGAGAGGAGGAGGTGCTCAGAGAGGAGGAGGTGATCGGAGAGGAGGAGAGGAGGAGGTGCTCAGAGAGGAGGAGGTGCTCAGAGAGGAGGCTGTGCTCAGAGAGAAGGAGGTGCTCACAGAGGAGGAAGTGATCAGAGAGTTGGAGGTGCTCAGAGAGGAGGAGAGGAGGAGGTGCTCAGAGAGGAGGAGGTGATCGGAGAGGAGGAGAGGAGGAGGTGCTCAGAGAGGAGGAGGTGCTCAGAGAGGAGGGGGCGATCAGAGACTCAGAGAGGAGGAGGTGCTCAGAGAAGAGGAGGTGATCAGAGACTCAGAGAGGAGGAGGTGCTCAGAGAGGAGGAGAGGAGGAGGTGCTCAGAGAGGAGGAGGTGATCAGAGAGGAGGAGGTGCTCAGAGAGGAGGAGGTGATCAGAGAGGAGGAGGTGCTCAGAAAGGAGGAGGTGCTCAGAGAGGAGGAGGTGATCAGAGAGTAGGAGAGGAGGAGGTGCTCAGAGAGGAGGAGGTGCTCACAGAGGAGGAGGTGATCAGAGAGGAGGCCGTGCTCAGAGAGGAGGAGGTGCTCAGAGACTCAGAGAGGAGGAGGTGCTCAGACAGGAGGAGGTGCTCAGAGAGGAGGAGAGGAGGAGGAGGTGATCAGAGAGGAGGAGGTGCTCACAGAGGAGGCCGTGCTCAGAGAGGAGGAGGTGCTCAGACAGGAGGAGGTGCTCAGAGAGGAGGAGGTGACTAAACTAAAGTAAACCACCTCATCTCATTTCACCTTTTTAATTCAAGTTGGATAAAACTGCCTCATCACTGTTGCTATGGTTACGCCTGGTGTTGTTGGTCCTCGATCATCGTCTCTCTGTAACTAAGCAACCATGAGACATTCTACTTCCTGTTTACACCACATGACCAGTGAGGATTATTACTGATGTGAAGATAAAACAGGACCGAGGCTGTTTGAGTTTGATAATGAAATCCTGCAGCTTCAGATGTTTCTTCTATTTTCATAACGTCTGGAAACGCCTGAGATCTTTAAACTTCAGATTGTTTCACTTGTCCAAAGAAAATAATCTTCAACGTGTGAAGGGGCAGAAATGACCTGTTAATAAGGACGTTATTGCATTGAAACACGATCTCTCCGTCTTATTAACTATCGGTTCTGTCTATTATCGAAGCCTAAATGTTGTCTTTTAATAAAGCAAAGTGAAGCAAAGCAGCAGCATCACTTGTGGCTCCGCCCCCTTAGCGTCTGGAAACCAGAGGAAGATTTACTACCTGAGTTTGTTGAGAAGTTCTAAATCCTCCGAGCTTCACTCTGATGGACGATCTGTGACGTCAAAGACAACATGTTGAAATCATGTTTCCACGAGTTCACATGTTTTTATGTGATAACTTGACACCGGAGAGCGAATGTAGATAGATAGATAGATAGATAGATAGATAGATAGATAGATAGATAGATAGATAGATAGATAGATAGATAGATAGATAGATAGATAGATAGATAGATAGAAAGATAGATAGATAGATAGATAGATAGATAGATAGATAGATAGATAGATAGATTGATAGATAGATAGATAGATAGATAGATAGATAGATAGATAGATAGATAGATAGATAGATAGATTAATAGATAGATAGGTAGGTAGGTAGATAGATAGATAGATAGATAGATAGATAGATAGATAGATAGATAGATAGATAGATAGATAGATAGATAGATAGATAGATAGATTAATAGATAGATAGATAGGTAGATACATAGATAGATAGGTAGATAGATAGATAGATTAATAGATAGATAGATAGGTAGGTAGGTAGATAGATAGATAGATTAATAGATAGATAGATAGATAGATAGATAGATAGATAGATAGATAGATAGATAGATAGATTAATAGATAGATAGATAGGTAGATACATAGATAGATAGGTAGATAGATAGATAGGTAGATAGATAGATAGATAGATAGATAGATAGATAGATTAATAGATAGATAGATAGATAGATAGATAGATAGATAGATAGATAGATAGATAGATAGATAGATAGATAGATTAATAGATAGATAGATAGGTAGATACATAGATAGATAGGTAGATAGATAGATAGGTAGATAGATAGATAGATAGATAGATAGATAGATAGATAGATAGATTGATAGATTGATAGATTGATAGATAGATAGATGGATAGATGGATAGATAGATAGATAGATAGATAGATAAGGTGCAGTGGCAAGATGATGGTAATAGTACTGATGATATGATGGTAATGTTATTGTTACACAGTATATAAAAATAGTACAGTATATATGATAGTAATTATACCAATATAATAGCAGTATATAGTAATAATGGCAGCAACAGTATATATAATAATAATAATAGTAGTAATAATATAGTAATAATAATTATAACATGTACACATGTATAAATATGTGTATATAGACATATATACAAAGAATATACAGAGAGTATGATATAATATATGATATATAGTAGAGGTATGAATATAAGTATTTTACTATACAATAGGTAATAAAGTATACTATGAGTGTAAGAATATGTAGATGATTAATGGATGAATAAAACCTGTGGATGCAGATTTCATATATTTATTTAACTAGTTTTAAGGAAGAAACGTTCAAAGTGTTTAAATAGATATTTACAGTCAGACCATCATGTGTCTCTGAGGACAGATCTCAACATTAATCTGTCAAAAAGACGGAGACACTAAACCACTAGTGGTGGGGGAAAAATCGACTCTGTTCAGTATCGCGATATTTTGCACCCGCGATTATATCGATACTGTAGCACAAAGTATTGCAATATTTAAAAAAAAAAAAGCATGACGAGGAGAGTTTCAGAGTTTAACTGAAACTCCAACTGGACTGGACTCTAGTAGAACACATTTGTTTATTTTTCTCAATTTGATTGAAGCTCTAGGTTACTCTTATTTATATGATTATTCTCAGGTTTATGTTACTCTATTATGTTTGCTTGATGTTACTGTATTTAAATAATTGTTAGTTATGTGCTGGGAGCTCAGTGTTCATGTGAGAGGTCTCCTATTCAGAAAATAATTACAAATGTCCTGTGTCCTGAATGTTCAAGGACAAAGTTTTTGCACTTCAGTTAATGTGTAGAAGACAATGTTGTTCACAGAATTAAATGTGACATTTGAAGTGAGGTGAGCAGTCTGATTTTCCTCATTTTTTGTAATGCCTTTGAATAATATGGGGGACATGAATCGCAATATATCGCAGAATCGAATCGCAATACTTGCAGTACAACAATACTATTGAATCGCCACATTTTTGCCAGTTCCCAGCGCTGTAAACCACAGTGAGGTTTGAGAAGCAGAACACAGGAAGATGAAAGAGATGAAAGGACGTGTTCCTGCGTTTCCTCCTGAGCAGCTAGTCACCTGACAGGGTCAAAGGTCACGTTTCATTTGCCTGTGAGGTCGAGGCCACTTGAGTTCCGTGTTCCAGAGTTAACACGACGGGTTGAAGTGGGGGGGGGGGGGTCCAGAGGCCGCTGGGCGTCGGGGTCTGAGAGGAGGGATTACATGAAGGGTCGGGGCCCGCTCGGGGGGGCGAGGTGGACTTGAGAGCGCCTGCTGGCGTCCTGAGTGGCGAGCAGCTGCAGGAGGAATTCCTCCCGTCACGCAGCACCTCCTCAAACCGGACGGGAGGACGGCGAGCAGCACGCCCGGGCCTCCTGCTCGCCACGGCCCGGAGAGGCACCGGCTTCTCGCCACGTCTCACCACATGCATCACGTTAACGGCGCCGCTGACAAGGGGTCGGGCGACGAGCCGGTAGAGCTGCTGCACGCTGTCAGGCTGGACGCTGAGGAGCAGGAGAACGCCACTTCCTGTTCCTCTCTCTGGATGTCGACGCACGGAAACTAACTTCTCTGGTTTTCTTCTTCTTCTCTTTATGACGACGTTGGAATTTCCTGGTTTTAACGACGCACCAGTGAAATGGTTCCTTGTTTTCAATCATCTTTTTTTTACTATATTCTCACTTCCTGTGGCCGTGAGCTTCTCTCTCTCTGAGCAGAAACCGGTTCCGTGCTCGGTCTGAAGCCAGAGTCTGGAACCTTGAGTCCTTGAGAGAGAGAGAGAGAGAGAGAGGGAGGGAGAGAGGGAGGGAGGGAGGGAGAGAGAGAGAGAGAGAGAGAGAGAGAGAGAGAGAGAGAGAGAGAGAGAGAGAGAGAGAGAGAGAGAGAGAGAGAGAGAGAGAGGGAGGGAGGGAGGGAGGGAGGGAGGGAGGGAGGGAGGGAGGGAGGGAGGGAGGGAGGGAGAGAGAGAGAGAGAGAGAGAGAGAGAGAGAGAGAGAGAGAGAGAGAGAGAGAGAGAGAGAGAGAGAGAGAGAGAGAGAGAGAGAGAGAGAGAGAGAGAGAGAGAGAGAGAGAGAGGTGCTACAAGTGTTCTCAGTCAGACGCTGGTCTTTCTCGCAGCCTGGTGGGATCCTGCAGGTTGAGCTTCACTGAGCCTGTGAGACAGAGTTCGGGGCTGAAGTCACCGGAGGAGGAAACAAAGACCAGTGTCAGATCAGATTCTCTTCATCAGCTTCAAATCACTGAGAGAAGAGTTTAAAACAAACCGACACTTATCTTCTTCTTCTTCTTCTTCTTCTTCTTCTTCTTCTTCTTCTTCTTCTTCTTCTTCTTCTTCTTCTCCATCGAAGGATGAACAGGAAGTCAGGAACATTTCACCTGAAGTTTGTCTCCACAGTTCTGGTTTAAAGAAACGAGAAAAAGACATTTCCTCTTTTAACACTGGATGTTTTCTTTCCTCCTCTTCCTCCTCTCATCTTCCTCTGTCCCCTTCTCCGTCATGTTACGAGTCATCTTTGTTTTCTCTCATCCCTCTCTTCCTCTTCTTCTATCTCTCCTCTTTGTTCTTCCTCCGCTCAGTGCTACAGGAGGAACCTCCTCCTCTTCATCCCCTCTGCTTCTCTTCATCCTCCTCTTCCTCTCTACCGTGATTTCCTCTTCTCTACTTACATCTTCCTCTCCTTACCTCCTCTTCTTCTTCTCATCGTTTTCATCTTCTCCTTTTTTCTTCTGAACTCCTCCTCTTCATTAGTTTCTCCTCTCCACATCATCTTCATCCTCTCGACTTCTTCTCCCCCTCCATCGTCTCCTTCCTTCTTTCCTCGTCCTCCTCCTCTTCGTCATTTCCTCCTCTCTTCCCTCCTCCACATCATCTTTATCCTCCTCTTCCTCTCTACCCTGATGTCCTCTCCTCTACTTACATGTTCCTCTCCTTACCTCCTCTTCTTCATCCCCTCTTCTTCTTCTCATCGTCTTCATCTTCTCTGTTCTTCCTCCCTCTTTCTTCCTCCTCTCCACCTCTCTCCTTTCTTCCTCTCACCGTGATTTCCTCTTCTCTACTAACATCTTCCTCTTCTTCATCACGTCTTCATCTTCTCCCTTTTTTTCTGCTCACCTCCTCTTCATTAGTTTCTCCTCTTCACATCGTCTTCATCCTCCTCATCCTCTCTTCCCTGGTACTTCATCCTCTTCCTCTCTACCGTGATTGCCTCTCCTCTACTTACATCTTCATCTCCTTACCTCCTCTTCTTCATCCCCTCTTCTTCTTCTCATAGTCTTCATCTTCTCCTTTTTCTTCTTACCTCCTCCTCTTCATTAGTTTCTCTTCTCCACATCTTCTTCATCCCCTCTTCTTCTTCTCATCGTCTTCATCTTCCTCCCTCTTTCCTCCTCCTCTCCACCTCTCTCCTTTCTTCCTCTCACCTCCTCCTCTTCGTCATTTCCTCCTCTCTTCCCTCCTTCATATCATCCTCATCCTCTCTTCTTCTCCCCCCCTCCATCGTCTCCTTCCTTCTTTCCTCCTCCTCCTTCTCTCCACCTTGATCGTTACTATTCACCTGCTTCATATTTTAAATGTCACATAAACTCATCTTTTGTCCTTAATTGGATTTTTCAGTAATTGATGTAGAAAAATAAAATAAAACAAATGAAGTAAAACCAGTGAAGAGACAAATGAACAAAGTGATGACAATGAAAAACAAACAGGGAGGAGGAGGAGTGGGGGGGGCTGTGTTTGTAGAAGAGGGGTAAGAAGGAGGGGGGGGTAAGGGGGGGGGGGGGCTTCTTCTTCTTTGATGAATTGGTCCAGGGGTCAAGTTCACGAGGTTGGCGTGCGTAGAAATCCGCGAAGCTTATCTCTCTAAAGGGTGGGGGGGGGGTTGGGAGGGGGGGGGGGCAGTGTGCGTCCATCTGGTCCAGAGGGGGGGGGCTGGGGGGCAGAGGGAGGAGGAGGAAGTGACAGATTCTGTAATCAGGTGAATTTACAACTTTTATCATTCAGGAAGTTCTTCTCCAAACATTAAAACAATAACAAAGATTTACAGTGAAAAAGAGGAAATGAAATTCACGTTTATTTCCTCTTTTAATTCCTTATTTATATTAATTCCTTATTTTGTTTCATGTTGTGTTAAAAACAGGACATGAAAGCAAACATTTCTAAACTCTCAGAAGTTTGTGTTGTGTTTTGTGCGTCAGCGTGCGACGTGTGTGTAGCTGCTGGAGTGTGGATGGAGATTCTCAGATGAAGAAACAGTGAGTGAGTCTTCATCAGGAAGTGTGTGTGTGTGTGTGTGTGTGTGTGTGTGTGTGTGTGTGTGTGTGTGTGTGTGTGTGTGTGTGTGTGTGTGTGTGTGTGTGTGTGTGTGTGTGTGTGTGTGTGTGTTGTGTTATTTCAGGATGAATCATATTGTTAGTTTGCAGAACTCAGTGTGTGATTCTTCCTTTTCATATTTTCATATTTTCATGTTTCGATCGATTTCCTCCTGATTTGTTCAGACCAGTGAAGCAGATTCAGACCTGAAACCTGACGTGAAGGTTTTCTGAGACTCCACCCCCCACCAGTCCAGGTCCTGACCTCTGACCTCTGACCTCCGACCCCCCAGCAGGAGACAGGACCTCACAGTGTCACTGCAGCCCCTCCCCTCACTCAGTTACTAAAGGGACAAAGTAATCAGTTACTCCTCCAGTTCCCTGAGGATCTTTCCTTCCCTGTGACCCGTCTCTCAGGCTCTGACCCGTGTGGTTTGTTGTTGACGCCGTCGGACGCCTTCCTCCTCGCCGACGGGTCACATGACCTCCAGATGATCATGTGAGGGTCTTGATGTGCAGCGTCTCCTGTCGGGGGGGGGGGGACCGCAGCTCGGCTTGAGGCGGCGGGCGCTAAGCGAGTCCAGCTGCTCGGTGTCGGGGACAGATCCAATCCTCCTCGGATCAGTGCGGCGGCGGCGTGGCGTGGCGCTCCGGCCTCGCAGGAAGTGAACCGCAGCTCTGAGTGGATGATGGATGAGGGTTCTTCTCTCCGCAGGTTGAATTATAGAGAAGAAGAAGAAGTGGTTCTTTAGAGGTCGTGTTTCTTCACCTCCGGGACCACGAGGACGTTTGTCTCGTTGGGTTCAGTGAGTCCAACAGAACCCGCTCGTCCTCCGCTACCAAACCAGAGGAGGAGGAGCCTGTCCTCCGTCCAGAAGGTCATCCTCACGTCAACATCAGCTTCAGTCATGTGATCATGTGACTCCTGATCTCTTCTTGACCCCTGACCTTTCTCCTGATGAACCCTGAAGGTCCACCTCCTCAGAATCCTCCAGCGTCTCTCCAGGTTCCAGGTCCTGACTTTGACCTCGCCGTCCTCGCCGTCCTCTCCGTGTCCTCGTGTCTCCGCCGCTCGCTCTCCAGGTTTCTGAGTTTCTCGAGGGAGGCTCATCACTTCCTGTCTGTGTCTCTGTCGCCGTGGAGACGAGGATCTAATGGGTTCCAGTTCCGTGGTCGTGGAGCAGCGACACCACCGGAGAGGACGTTTGATGAGGGCGCCGTGGTTCTCATGGTGCAGGGGGGGGGTGAGGGCGGGCTTCAAACATGTGGCCGACGTGTGGCTTGAACTCTCTCTGAACCCCCCCCCCCTCGCCACCGCGCCGCTGCATGGGAGCCATTAGCCGATGTTCAGAGAGGCAGCGGCGGTGGGGGGGGTGTTTACGTCGCTGGCGTGCCGTGGTTCGCTGCGGCGTGTGAACATGGACGGAACATGACGGTTCTGGCGACTTCAAAGGCGTCCGAGCGGGGGGGTGCCGGTGATGGACGACCAGCGTGGATCCGACCGCCGCTCGCTGAGTTTCTGATTCGTTTAAAAGCTTCAAGGAGAATTAAGCTTTTTTACAACTTGGGTTTTATGTCTTTTGATGATTTCCTCTCTTGATCTGACGCCGTGTTTCTTTATATAAATCAATCCCGTTGCTTTTGATTTATCATCGTGTCGATTTTAAATCTTCAAAATAACAAAACAACGACATTAACTCCGGAAAGATCCAGAAATATAAATAACCTCATGAGCAAAAACCACCAAGTGACTTTACACAGAACCCACAGGGAAACAGTTTGATTCTGATCCTTTCATTCAGAGCAGCGCACGTCATCCTAACCTCGTTTTATTAAACACAACATTTAAATCTGTTCCGTCTTTTCCTGTCTCCCCTGGCGTAACCATAGCAACAGTGAGGAGGTCGGTGATGGAAGTGAATCAGGACGTCGGACGTGACTTTGTTGACATGAAGAGAAAAGGATCAGAAGTAAAGATCAGTCTCGAGTTCTCGATGTTTCAGATCCTGGATGTTTTTCATGAATCTGATATGAAACCAATCAGCAGGCGGAGCAGGTCGTTAGCGCTCAGTGGCTCCTCCCCCTCGATCGTCCTGCTTCCTGCGTCTGAATCAGACCTGACGCAGCAGAATCCAGGTTCAGTTGTTTGTGTTTTTCCTCGTTCGGTTTCCTCCCTTTTGTTTTCATCCGCGCCGCTAATCGATTTACGCTAATCAGCTAATGAATCGTTTAATCCACCGACAGATTACATGAGGCTGGCGGGGGGGCGGCCGCTGTCACCGCTCCATCGGGATGCGACGACTCGCTCGCCGCTCGCCGCCAGACGCCTCGCCTCTGACTCAGAAGTGGAACCGTCAGTAATCGTCCCGCGGCGCCGACAGCTGGCTCGTCTGATCCCCTCAGATTGGTTTTAGTGGCAGAAACAAAGCTGATTAGCACCAAGCGCTAGTCCCGCTAACCTGTCACAGACACCGCGCCCTCGGGACGCCGCGGCGCCGCGTGGGAGGACGCATGTGGAAATATAAATAAACATATTTCACCTCTGTCTTCATGTCTGTTCTTCAGGTTTCCACCGAAGCAGCGAGACGCCGGCGCTGGTCGTCCACTTTGAACTCGCCCTCGCCGTTTCTCCCGCTTGCCGCCAAAAGGGGCGTCTGGTGCTGAGCTGAGCGCCGGGGGGGATGAGCTGTTGTGAAAGAGGCGTGCGGGGGGGGGCGGAGGAAAGACACGGCGTCAATTAGCTGGATAAAAAACACAGATTGATGGTTTTTTCTTCCAGTGGCAGGTGGGAAAGATCAGAACCCCCCAACCTAGAAAATCTAGAAATTAGTACATTAAGCATTAAGTACTCAAAAGGCAAGATTCAGTGTTATAATATGGGAAATATAATTAAGTGTGTATTTACAGACGTCAGTATTCATGCTTGAAAATCAACAATTACTATATATTATATCACCTCAATATTAACAGCTATGTACCACTTCAGATTGTCCAAAACATTTCCTTGTTCTTTCATTCTCATATTCATACAGACGACATTGGTCTTCAAATATATAACAGGCTATCTACATTTCATTGTAAAATACAATATTATAAAGTTAGAGGGGAAAGCAGCATTGAAGTCAGCAAGCGTTCTTTTTTTATTCCCTGAAGAGACGTCGGCCGGGGTCACGCCCTCGTTTCCTTCGCCCAGCTGCAGATACAGGAACTGAGTTTATTCATAAAAAGCTTTTAACGGTGAGAAGAGCTGCAGGTTGATGAGAAGTAAAGAGTCTCTTGTGTCTTTGAGTTTAAAGTCTGAGGAGAAAGATGTCAAACCTGTTTTCTCCGGTTTAAGAAAACTTTATTATTATTTTAAATCGTGTAGATGTACGTTCCCGAGAAGAAGTTCATTTCTAAACTTCATGGTGTTGTTTGAGTCGAGCGTGAAACGTTCAGTTCCTCTTCTCGTCCTCCAGAGAACAAAGAAGACACGAGTCAAGAGAAGTCATTTCATCTGAGAGGAAGAAGAAGATGAAACAAAGGGTGACAGATGTTTCTCTTTTGTCTCTGAAGAGCTCGAACGCTCTCAAGTGGCGTTTGGCGTTCGCGGCCTCGCGGTCGCAGCGGTTGCTTCTCGACCACATGAAGCAGCTCGGGATGTTTTTACACCGATCAAGTTACTGCAGGGATCTGTGGGCCCGACACACACAGAGTCCTGGTCTGCTCTGAGAGACTCACAGGGAAACGGCCTCGGAGATTCTTCCAGGACCCGAGTGTCTCGTAGAGCGGCGCCCGGTGACCCGGCGCTGGCTTCACCCGCCGCCGCTCCCGTTCAGAAAGAGCTGGAGAGAGAAAGTTTGTCCTCAGACTCCGGGCGGTGAAAGGGCCGGTATCTGGTGTCCTCACTTAAAAGGTGAAACACCACCTCTGGGCTTCCACAGAGCTCCTCATTGTCCGACGCTCTACAAAAGCCACCTTCCTAAGACAGAGTGTCGAGCAGCTCGGAGCGGATCTGGTTTCCGTGGATCTGCCGCCGCCGCTGCCAAGTTTTCAATTGTGTTCCGTGTGTTTTCAGGAGGAACAAAGCCGGCTCCAGTTGAACTGCGGGTGAAGAAGAGAGCGGAAGGGAAGAGATGAACACGCTGATAGTTCTGCTGCATCCTGCACCTCCATGAAAGTAATCTGTGATCACACACACACAAAGGTACTGGGAGGTGTGCTCGCTGGCTCCGCCCACTTCCCTCGATGACTGCTGACGTGGAACAGATCTCAATCCTCGAGTCCACGGTCCTCCGGCTCCTGTCCCCTGGTCCTCCTGTCCCCTAGTCCTCTTGTCCCCTGGTCTTCTTATCCCCTGGTCCTCTGGTCCTCCTGTCCTCTTGTTCCCTGGTCCCCTGGTCCTCTGGTACCCTGGTCCTCGAGTCTTCTGTTCCTCTGGTCCTGTGGTCCTCGAGTCCTCTGGTCCTTGAGTCCTCTTGTCCCCCGATCCCCTGGTCCTCTGGGCCTCCTGTCCTCTGGCCCCCTGGTCCTCCTGTCCCCTGGTCCTCTGGTCCTCCAGTCCTCTGGTTCCCTGGTCCTCCTGTCCTCTTGTCCTCAGCTCCTCTGGTCCCCTGGTCCCCTGGTCCTCCAGTCTTCTGGTCCTCTGGTCCTCCTGTCCTCTGGTCCCCCGGTCCTCCTATCCTCTTGTCCTCCTGTCCCCCGGTCCTCGAGTCCACGGTCCTCCTGTCCCCTGGTACTCGAGTCCACGGTCCTCTGGTCCTCGAGTCCACGGTCCTCCAGTCCTCTGGTCCTCCTGTCCTCTGGTCCCCTGGTCCTCCTATCCTCTTGTCCTCCTGTCCCCCGGTCCTCGAGTCCACGGTCCTCCTGTCCCCTGGTCCACGGTCCTCTGGTACTCGAGTCCACGGTCCTCTGGTCCTCGAGTCCACGGTCCTCCAGTCCTCTGGTCCTCCTGTCCTCTGGTCCCCTGGTCCTCCTATCCTCTTGTCCTCCTGTCCCCTGGTCCTCCTGGCCCACGGTCCTCTGGTCCTCGAGTCCACGGTCCCCTGGTCCTCGGGGCCTCCTGTCCTCTTGTCCTCCTGTCCCCCGGTCCTCGAGTCCACGGTCCTCCTGTCCCCTGGTCCTCCTGTCCCCTGGTCCACGGTCCTCTGGTCCTCGAGTCCACAGTCCTCTTGTCCTTGAGTCCTCTGGTCCTCGAGTCCACAGTCCTCTTGTCCTTGAGTCCTCTGGTCCTCTGGTCCCCTGGTCCTTGAGTCCTCTGGTCCCAAAAACATCCATATAAGTTTCAAACTCTGTCACTTACAGTTCAAGAGTCAGAAAGTAAATAAGCTGCATCGACTTCCTGTTCATTTCATTTGAAAGGAAACATTTAAATTCAGAAAGTTTGATTTGTTTCCTTCAACAGTCAAACATTAAACCTGAAAAGGAGAAAATGGTTTATTTCTACATTTTTCCGGGCAAAGAGAGAACTGATGCAAACGTCTTCGTCTCAAACCCTGAAACAGTTTCTCAGTTTCTGCAGAATTTGAAAAGTTTAAAGCTTCAAAACATCGAGTTTAATAATCGAACGTTTAGTTCAGAGAATCAGTTCCTGAAGCGATTCCACCTGAGATATGAAAACTGATCTGAAGCTGAGATTCAACACATTAATACAAGTCGTGTATTAAACAGAAGATCTGAAGATGTATCCCAGTGTGTGAGTGAGGAAGAGGAGGATGAGCGTCTGGACAGACTGAAGCTAATCAGGACTTAGCTCCCGACGGCTGGAGGATGAATTCCTTGATAGATGATTAATCTGTGATAAGATTTTAATGGCTTAATGTTGTTCCTATTAATCTGCTAAGAAGCGTCTTTGTACTGATTTGATCAGCAGGACCGACGCATCACTTTAATTAATCACCCCGGGGGTATGACCGCTGCCCCCCCGACACGGACACATCTCAAACCTCCTCCGTGTCCTCGGCTGGGACATGGAGGAGGCTCAGCTCCTTACAGCAGAATCTCCTGTAGTATTAGAAGTGAAATTACCTTTATTTAGTTTTTCTAAAAGGGACTTTTTTTTAAAAATATTTTTATTAGGAGATATGGCACAGTAGAACAGGAATCAATGTCAAATTTACATTGGGTATCACAAAATCTCAGCACGACAATTAACAATATATAGAGACATTGACACCATAAAAACACTTTGCATCACGATGGATGAAGATTAAGATATACAGTCTTCCTCATTGGATGTTTTTCTTATTTTATGGACCACATGAACGTGGACATGCGAACAATACATTACACAACTCCATGAAAATAATAATAATAATGATAGATAGATAACTGAAAATTCTATTGAGTAATAATTAAGTATTAAAGCTGCACAGTATAGATAAATTAAAAGAAAAAAAAATTAAATTAAATTAAAAAAAAAATAAGTAAATGAATAAATAAAAAGTAGGAAGAAAGAGAGAAATAAATAATTAATTAAATATTTAATTAATTAAATATTATTTAAGTGAACCATAACTGGTCCACGTGAGGTTGTGACTGGTCTGGAACCAGCGTTTAGGAACCTGATGTGAATCTGGGCCACGGCATTAAACCAGTGAGGATTATCTGCATCCAGCTCCGATGTTTCACACATGATGTCAACAACCGGCCGCAGCAAACAAACAAACAAACAAACAAACAACGCCTGCAGACCAGATTAAATCCTCGTCTGTGTTTAACGTTCAGTTCAGCGTCTTATGTCCGAGCGTCTGCGGCTGAGCTCCGGGGGATTTATCTGAAAATGAAACCAAAACACACCACGGCCCAAGATGGATCCTGTTCAGGTTTATATCCTAAAATCACAGGAATCATCTAAATTCACTCGTTGGGTTCAAATCAAAAGATTCAAGACACAACGTTGGATTAAATTTGTGATTGTGAGTTAAAGACATAAACCTGAGGTCAGAATTCAGTCACAATTTTCAGCTAAAACTGATTAAAGCCAGAATATTTTAGAAAAACAAGTCTGAGGTTTTCTCTCCGGTCAAACATGCCTCAGAGCAATCTTTCGTTTTTAAATTTATTTAAGTTGTGGCTTCGTTGAAATGTTGAGGTTTAAGTTCTGAGTCTGAAGCTGAACCCACGGGAAAGTGCAACTTGAAAACAGAAGCAGACATTGTGTTGACTCTGTGTCGGCTTTAAGTGTGTGTGTGTGTGTGTGTGTGTGTGTGTGTGTGTGTGTGTCTGTGTGTGTGTGTGTGTGTGTGTGTGTCTGTGTGTGTGTGTGTGTCCCCGGTGAGATAAAGACCCCTTCGTGCCGAGCGACTCGCCTCAGGCCGACAAAAGCCTCTAATGCCGATTTAGATTTTCAATCCTGCTCCACAATTCAGTTTGTGTTGACAGGTCAACAAGCATCCAGCAATCTGTTCCTCCTTTAAACCAGGAGGAGGAGGAGGAGGAGGAGGAGGAGGGGGAGGAGGAGGAGGGAGGAGGAGGAGAGGGAGGAGGAGGAAGGAGGGAGGAGGAGGAGGAGGAGGGAGGAGGGAGGGAGGAGGAGGAGAGGGAGGGAGGAGGGAGGAGGAGGAGGGAGAGGAGAGGAGAGGGAGGAGGAGGAAGAGAGGGAGGAGGAGGAGGAGGGAGGAGGAGGAGGGAGGAGGAGGAGGAAGAGGAGGAGGAGGAGGAGGGAGTGGAGGAGGAGAGGGAGGAGGAGGAGGAGGAGGAGGGAGACGAGGCTGAAGGAAAGGATGAGAAGATTGAGAGCAGAGGAGGAGAGAAGTGAAGGAGAGAGGAGGAGGAGGAGGGAGGGAGGAGGAGAGGGAGAAGGAGGAGGAGAGGGAGGGAGGGAGGGAGGGAGGAGGAGGAGGGAGGAGAGGGAGGGAGGAGGAGGAGAGGGAGGGAGGAGGAGGAGGATGGAGACAAGGCTGAAGGAAAGGATGAGAAGATGGAAGGAGAGGAGGAGGAGAGACTTTAGGTGATACTGAGGAGAAAGAGGGAGGAGAGGGGTGAAGCAGGGAAGAGGAGAATAAAGGAGGGAGGAGGAGGAGGAGAATATAGGAGGAGGAGGAGGGAGACGAGTCTGAAGCAAAGGATGAGAAGATGGAGAGCAGAGGAGGAGAAGGAGGACAGACTCCAGGTGATACTGAGGAGAAAGAGGGAGGAGAGGGGTGAAGCAGGGAGGAGGAGGAGGAGGAGAATGAAGGAGGGAGGAGGAGGAAGAGCAGGAGAAGGAGGAGGAGGAGGAGCTGTGGTAATCACTGCAGCCTGCAGCCTGTCACTAATCCTTCATGCTCCTCACTGGTCACCAGCAGCTTCTGGAGATCTGCAGGTTGCTGGTTCGAGTCCCAGTGAGAACACAGAGTTCACATGACAACCTGTGAGAAGTTCTTCAATCAATAATATCATCCAGTGAGATTTGATTTAATGAGCCATTATGAATTTAAATCAACTTGAAGTAAGAGTTTCAGATTAAAATCATAAGAAGTGAGTTTAATGTTCAGATGTTCATGATTGAGCTTCAGATACAGAATCAGAGTCAGAGCTCTGGTGGGACCAGGATGTGTCCAGATGTGTTGGAGCTGGATTCAGAGGATCTGAGCTGTGGATCTTCACAGGTTCTCAGACCTGTTCCCTGGGATTAGCACAGGATGCTACGTGATGCTAAGTGATGTGTAACAGGAAGTGAGGAGGATTCAACCTGAGTCACTGAGGCGTCGGAAACATGGCCGCTCATCATGTGATCAGGATCCACCGCGGAGCAGGAAGGAAGGTTTCCTGATGAAGATGATGAAGATGATGCTTTTAACGGGTGAGTGGCGTTTCTCTCCTCCTCCTCCTCTCTTCTCCTCCTCCTCCTCTGTCACTCCTTCTCTCTCCTCTGTCACTCCTCTCTCCTCTCTCTTCCTCCTCTCTCCTCTCCTCTCTCCTCTCCTCTCCTCCTCCTCCTCCTCCTCCTCCTCCTCCTCCTCTCTCCTCCTCCTCCTCTCTCCTCCTCCTCTCTCCTCCTCCTCTCTCCTCCTCTCTGCTCTCTCCTCCTCCTCTCTCCTCTCTCCTCTCTCCTCCTCTCTCCTCTCTCCTCTCTCCTCTCTCCTCTCTCCTCTCTCCTCCTCTCTCCTCCTCTCTGCTCTCTCCTCCTCCTCTCTCCTCTCTCCTCTCTCCTCCTCTCTCCTCTCTCCTCTCTCCTCTCTCCTCCTCTCTCCTCTCTCCTCCTCCTCTCCTCCTCCTCCTCTCTCCTCTCTCCTCTCTCCTCCTCTCTCCTCTCTCCTCTCTCCTCTCTCCTCTCTCCTCTCTCCTCTCTCCTCCTCCTCCTCTCTCCTCCTCCTCTCTCCTCCTCTCTCCTCCTCCTCTCTCCTCTCTCCTCCTCTCTCCTCCTCTAACCTGAGATGCCCGGGTGTTATGAATGCAGATGAGATGATGGCCTCAGTGAGCCGGGCCTTGTTAAGCCCTCCTGCTCTGCCGGGGCCCGGGTGGCCCGGGGGGGGGCCGGGGGGGCCGGGGGGCCCCACGGAGCCCCTGTCGCTCCCACCTGTGGAGAACAACATCCCAGGATCATCTCAGTGTTCTTCCTAAAGGCTTTGGTTAACAGATGGTTCCTCAAATCCCCGGTTTCCTCCTCTCGGCCTGAACATGTGTTTGTGTGATCGGCCCGAAACCATCAGAACGGGTCCGGGTGGCGCTCGCTGCGTCCTCGCTCCTTCTGTCTCCTCCTCCTCTTCTCTCCTCGCCACGACACCACGACCTTCACGCCGGGTCTGCAGTTCACTGCGATCACATTCAGACGCTAAGCGATGGACTTTTTCAAAGAAGCATCTGATGACAAATTTGCCGTCACTCTTCAGTTTCCTCCGATCAAACGCTGTGGTTCCGTGGTTAGTGACTTGGAGAGAGCGCCGATCGTTAGGAGTGGGGGGGGTGTGGGGGGGGATGGAGGGGAGTGGGGGGGCTGTCTTCACTCTTCTCTTCAAACAGCGAACTGACCACAAAGAAGAAAGAAAGCGAAGCCAGATCCGACTCCTCTCCGGCTCCTGGCGGGAGGATCCTGCATCTCGCGGCGGCTCATGATATCACATTTTGAACTGCCTGCCAGATTCACCCCCCCCCCCCCCACACACACACGCACACACACACACACACCGCCCCCCCCCCCCTCCCTAAACCGCCGCGGCCTCCAATTATGATAATTCAAACTCCCGGCTCGCTGGAATTTGACTCTGTCTGCCCAGTTTCCCACAATTCACCTCTGCTCCCAGGCCGACACGCAACGCATTGTGCGTCCTGTTTGTTGCTTTTATTCAGTAACACAAGCTGCGTGTTTGAGTGCGTGTTGTGTATTCTCTCTGCTAATGGACGTTTGGCAGCAGTTTGCTACACAACAGAAACCGACACGTCTGAGGAAACAGCTTCTGATAAAACACAGAGAAACATCTGATGAGTTGTGTGTTCAGGTCAGAGACTGAACACAACGTGAACACAAAATATACAAATACACAAATCTCTGGTCTGTGTCCCATCTGCTAACATGGAGGAGGAGGCAGGCTGACCTACACTGCAGTGGGGGGGGGTGGTCCACTTCTCTTCCATTTAATTATAAAGTGTTGTGAAAACTCATTTCTCCAGAAACTGAATCTGTCACGACAGCAGTTTATTTTTAACATTCTGATTCTCCTCATCACGCTCCATGCGCCTGGGAACCATGTGAGTGGCGTGTGTGTGTCTGTGTGTGTGTGTGTGTGTGTGTGTGTGTCTGTGTGTGTGTGTGTGTGTACACGTATGTGCCTAATGAGCAGTGATCAGGGACAAACAGGTTGTTGATGATAACCGGATGATGAATCCTTCCTTTGTTCCCGCTGACGACTTAAGAGGCAAAAGTTGCATTGTGCGTTTTGTGTGTTTTCCAGGTCACTTCACACATATTTTCCTGAAGAGGCTTCGAGAAACAAAAGCTCCTGATTATCTGCTCGTCAACTAATTGTGCTCGGGTGTTGGCTGTGTGGTGGTAAGCCCCTCCCCCTTCCCCCCCCACAGCCCTCCCACCTCCTGCGGCCAATTATTTCATTATCAGCGCCGGGGGAACGCCACCCACGCCGCTGCCGCTTGGAACGCTGCCGACGTGCTTCAGTTTTCCAGCTACACAAAAAGAGCATCAACCTCCAGGAAAACACACAACATGTGGAACGTTTTCCTGAGCCAAGAAAAGACCGAAATGCAGAATGTAAATCAGACAGATTCAGATTCACGTTGACTCAGAGCAACACAAACTCATTAGTGTGATTTCACAATAACGCACAACAAGTTTTGTTTTGATCCTAATCGTCTCGACCTGGAGTTTCCACGTCAGCTCCAGGAAACTGTAAATCTTCATGTTCTCATCTGTTCATTACATTTGAGATCGTTGACGTCAGTGAATCGTCTGTGGGTGAAAAGTGAAGCTCAGGATTTACGTGAGTCTCTGAGGATCTGAACCGAGGAAGAGGAGAAGGAGGAAGAGGAGGAGGAAGAGGTTTGTCTTCATGATGCTGAAGAGAGAGAATCGTGTCGTGGAGGATGTGACGGCAGGAACAAGATTTTAGATTCAAGATTTTTTATTGTCAAATGAACAGAGATAACATGAAGTCACTGTCAATGAAATGCTTGGGTCACACAATGCTCAGTAATTTCAACCCAAAAAAATTTAATAAAAATAGAAATAGTATAAAATAGAATAACAATGAAAATTAAAATAGAAAATAAAATGTATACATCTAAATATATATCTTTACAGATGAATGTTCAATTTGTGCAGTAGTGCAAATATTCAAATATGCTTATTAAGGTGCTGGTGCAAATATGCAGATATTCCAGGGTGCTGGTTTGGTGGAGTTATTGCAGTTCAGAGGAGTTTAAAAGTCTTAACATGCAGACGTGTGAACATTCAGGACGAGTCATAACAAAGCTGCAGAATCATAACATTATAAAGATTTGAGTATTTTCTGGATCTGGTGATTTTTCTGGATATTTGAACAGAAACAGCTGAGTCATGATCCCTCACAGCATCAGAAGCTCTGCAGCTGATCGGCTCCGTCATGTGACCGGCGCTGCTCTCAGGTTCAGTATCTCAGAGGTTCCCTTCAGGCAGAAGAAGACACGCCTCCTGCTCGTCCTGTTGTGAGTCGGACGGGTGGAGCGTGGCGCCGCGCGGTCACAGCCGCGGCCGCCGGGATCTTTTATCACGGCGGCGTATGAAAAGCGATACAGCAGAAGCATCGGCGTGAAGGGAGAGCCGTGGCAGGTGTTCCCTCATCCCTGACGCCTCCACACCTGCCGGGGGGGGGGGCGGCCAGGTCCCGACAGCAGCTATTGTTCAGCGCGGCCCACCTATTCAAAGCAGGTGCGGGGGGGGGAGCTGCCATTAATACAACCTGCCTGTCACGGCCTGTAGAGGATTCAACCTGCGACCTTACGACCTGGTGAGGGGGAGGAGCCACCAATTGGAGAGCTAACGGCTGCTTCCTTCTGATATCGGTTTAGATCGGAAAAGTTAAACAACCGAAACTCCTCGTCCGGTTGTTTTGTTCAAATCACGATCGACAGAAGGTCGGGAATGAGTCTTCAAGTCAAAAGCTGAGGTCGACATTTCCTAGAAGATATTGGCGTTGTCAGGGGAGGAGCTAAAACCAAGTGTTTGAGACAGAGGCTGAAAAGAGGAGCTGCAGCGATGGACACTAATTAAAATGTTTCCTTTGATGGCGTCAAATTTACACAAAGAGACGGAAACGTCTTGTTTAAAGTGGAACAAATAGAGAATAATTTGTTTACTGAAGCGAAAACAGACGGAGACGGAGGAGAAGAAAACATCAGCTATCGTTTTACAGAAGAGTCGTAATTCATCGTTCTTGAGTCAATTCTTTGTTCTTGAGTTAATTCATTGTTCTTGAGTTAAATCATCGCTCTTGAGTTAATTCATCGTTCTTGAGTTAATTCATCGTTCTTGAGTTAATTCATCGATCTTGAGTTAATTCATCGATCTTGAGTCAATTCATCGTTCTTGAGTTAATTCATCGTTCTTGAGTTAATTCATCGATCTTGAGTCAATTCATCGTTCTTGAGTTAATTCATCGTTCTTGAGTTAATTCATCGTTCTTGAGTCAATTCATCGTTCTTGAGTTAATTCATCGTTCTTGAGTGAATTCATCGATCTTGAGTTAAATCACCGTTCTTGAGTTAATTCATCGTTCTTGAGTTAATTCATCGTTCTTGAGCTAATTCATCTTTTTGAATCGATTCATCGTTCTTGAGTTAATTCATCGTTCTTGAGTTAATTCATCGTTCTTGAGTTAATTCATCTTTTTGAATCGATTCATCGTTCTTGAGTTAATTCATCGTTCTTGAGTTAATTCATCTTTCATCGTTCTTAAGTTAACTCATAGTTCTTGAGTTAATTCATCGTTCTTGAGTTAATTCATCTTTCATCGTTCTTAAGTTAACTCATAGTTCTTGAGTTAATTCATCGATCTTGAGTCAATTCATCGTTCTTGAGTTAATTCATCGTTCTTGAGTTAATTCATCGTTCTTGAGTTAATTCATCGTTCTTGAGTGAATTCATCGATCTTGAGTTAAATCACTGTTCTTGAGTTAATTCATCGTTCTTGAGTTAATTCATCGTTCTTGAGCTAATTCATCTTTTTGAATCGATTCATCGTTCTTGAGTTAATTCATCGTTCTTGAGTTAATTCATCTTTTTGAATCGATTCATCGTTCTTGAGTTAATTCATCGTTCTTGAGTTAATTCATCGTTCTTGAGCTAATTCATCTTTTTGAATCGATTCATCGTTCTTGAGTTAATTCATCGTTCTTGAGTTAATTCATCTTTTTGAATCGATTCATTGTTCTTGAGTTAATTCATCGATCTTGAGTTAATTCATCGTTCTTGAGTTACTTCATCGATCTTGAGTTAATTCATCGTTCTTGAGTTACTTCATCGTTCTTGAGTTAATTCATCGTTCTTGAGTTACTTCATCGTTCTTGAGTTAATTCATCGTTCTTGAGTTACTTCATCGTTCTTGAGTTACTTCCGGCTGAAAGCAGCTAAATGTTCCTGATGATTTACAGTAAGTACAGTACAGTTCAGACAGGAAACAGGAAACAGAAGCGTACACATTGATTACGACGTCTGTGCGTCTAAATTAAAATACATCGGAGCTTCCCCAGCGAGCAGCCGCGTGTTCGACCACAACAAAGACTTGTCCCGCCCCCTGGACGCTGCGACCAGCCAACATGTTGCACTTGGCCGAGGCTCCACGCCACACAGACAGAAATTAGTTTTCCTCGGCGCCGCCCGACTCGTGGCGCTCCGAGCTTCCCGCTGCGCTTCGCCCGAAAAGGCTCAAGCTGTCAAAAAACATTATATCTCTAAGAGGAGTTTGGCCCGCACGCCGCTCGGCTCCGTGTGGATCTGCGTGGTCAGTGCCAGGCCGCGGCGCCGGCGGAGCGGCGAGTGCATGCGCCAGTAATCAGATGCAGTGTATTGTCCGCACAGGGTCAGTGGAGTGTGTTACTGCTGCGTGAGCGACTCGATTCACCGCTGACGCTGATCGGAACCCAGCAGGGGGCCACTCCGCTGAC